>NC_081340.1:4158257-4458257 GCF_022539665.2 Daphnia carinata | reverse complement strand
CACACAACACGATTCCAATGAAAACTCATCAAAAGAGATTTTTCAAAAAGCAAATCAAATATTTAAAAGATAATGACCAACATTAACAAGACACACGAGTTCAAACGGGTTTTGCGTTTGACGGAATGCCCTAGGCCCTGACGGCTCATTCCCTAAAGTCTTCTCGCAAACGCTTACGTAACAATCGAATGAAATTCCCGTGATGACCAACCAAAAAGAATATCAACATTCAAACAAAAAACGATTTCAAAAGGAAGAACAAATTCTTACGAGAAGGCAACAGTGCATGGCCAAAACTGCGACGATTAGAAAAGCGCACATGTTGCGGAGCTCATTATTCAAGTGATAGGACTCTATAATAAGATGGCAGACAGAGAAAATGGGGACACATTAATATGTATCAAATTTGTTCTTACTGACTAATCCGATTACCGAGACAGAGAGAAAGGCTTTTGTCTACCCGATGTCGTCGTTCTTTAAAAAAAAAAAAAAAAAAACACAAAAACTGGAATCGAACATTCTTCCGATGAATGAAAAACAAAAAATAAGGAGATTTGCATACGAGGTCACGCATAAACTCTTCAACCAGGGAAAAACCAAATGTTTCATTCTCTTCACGTGATCGTGTTGAACGGATTATCCGAAAAAAAAAACGGCTAAAATAATGACGCTCTCCCTCATTAGTGGAAAAAAAACACGTAGTTAAATCAAAGAAATCCAAACATTTGAAAAGAAAACAAGAGGCCTCAACGTAAACCGACGTACGATTTTTAAAAACAATTCGAGAATTCAACACATTTTTACGTCGCCATTCTTCAATTCAAATAAGAAAAAAAAACAGGTTGAAAATGAGAAATTGTTTTGAGTGTGTTTAGTTTTCCATTTTTGTCCACACGTTTGGTGACTAAAAAACAAAACAAAAAAAAACGCATTTTAAAATACCAAACGTGGACTTTGTTTCCATAACAGGCCACCTGTTCCCAATTTCAGGGGTGTTCATTTATTTATAACTTTTGAAACTAAAACAAATTCGAAAAAAAAACCTAAAAAAATATAACCCCCCCCCCCCATAAAAAAAACGAGTTGGGAAACCATCCATCTTGTCTGATGACGCTCACGGCCTTTCGTTCTTGTTTCATCTCATGATCGGCTACAATAAATTTCCCGACTCGTTCAAAAGAAAAAGTTTTTGTTTTCTGTGTGACGTGCAACAGCAGCCCAAAGGAAATTGGAGCTGCCTTCATTCCATTTGCCTATAAAACATTCTCTTTCTTCCCCCCCCCCCCCTTCGATTTAATTGTTGCCAGAAATGGCGCCTCAAAACTCACAAAAATCAGCCAACGTGATTTCAGTGCCAACAACAATCATTCATCATCACGACAAAACAAAAGCAATCATTTTCCTACCTTTGCAGTGTACCGTAGGTTGCTGGACGAGGGAAGATGGACCACGTTGGAATAATTGCATTTGGCCGTCCACGTGGCCACCAGGATCTCGTGTGCGATCAGGACCTTCACTAACTTTCACTTTTTTTTTTTTTTTGTTCGTGTCAATGACTTTTCTCACGCAGAACGACAAACACTAAACAAGGATAAATATGTTCCAGTCAAAAATGAATTCGGATGTGTTGAGTGGTGGACGATGAAACACACACAAAAAGAAAAACGATCTCTAACAGCTCAGCCGACCCACGACCGGACTGCATGCCGAAACGAATGACTCACTAGCAGCCGAAAAAAAAAATGGCCGATTAGCAAGTCGAGAACAAAGATGGCCGATAATGTTGCCCCTTCCTTTTATATGCTCGTCTAATGATGAAAACTATGTAAATGAAGGGATCAAAAGGAAAGATATTTTTTATGACTCTTATTGATGTGAATCCTCTTCTAACCACGCACGCTTTTAAGGAATGTCTCTTTCGCCATTTTGTTTCAAACAGCTGTTTGTGGGCTGGCAGCCTGGCACTGAAAGCAGATATAAAAAAAACAAAACAAAGCAAAAAAACGACACGTTGCAATTTTATGTCTTTATTTTCAGTTATACACATCCGTTTGCCGACCGGGGCTAGAGGACGAGGCAGAGCTAAATGAAAATTGAAAAAAATTTCAAGAAAAAAACAAAAGATTGACACAAATTTGTTTGTTTTTTTTTTTTTTTCAACAATAGAATACAAGAATTTGATTGTTGGGAAAAGAAGTAGATCAGGAGGGGGAACATAGGCAATAACAGACACACACACAAAAAAAGAGAATATAATAAGTGAGAGGATCGAATACGCTTTTATATGGCGACAAATAAAAGGAGAGTATGGTCGACCAAAATGGTCAAAGAAGCAAAAGGGAGTGAGTTTTTTTTTGTCCTTTGCCGTATTTGAATAAATTCACTTAGCTGAAAAACAAACAAACAAAATGTACACGATTGTGTTGTGCACACACACACATTTAACAAAATTTGTATGCAGGACGTGGTAACAAAATTCATTTTTCTTTTCGTCTTTTGTCAACCATCCCACGTTCACAATCATCACCAAAAAAGGTTTTAATGATGGAACAAATAAAAAAAAGAAAGAAAAAAGGATGAAATAGTGGACAGCGATTTTTCGATGTGACTTCTGGAATGCAAGAGCTTCTCGTTTTTTTTTTCTTTATGTTTTCCCGGATGATGTGGATTGTAATCGACCAGAAGCCAAAATGGAGACGCAATAAACACAATCATAACAACAAAAACGAACGAAAGGTGTGTGTGTGTGTGTAACGCACAAAAAAAAAGGGAAGTGCTGCGACGCAATGGGGGTAAATTCTCTTGGTCAGAAGTCAAAGAGTTGGGGGGGGGGCTCTACGGTACATTTTCCTTCATCGTTTTTTTTCTGTCTGCACTATAAAGGCAGATAACTATCGCTAACAATCACGAATGAAAGATTCAAAAAAGGAGAGCTTTTTCGTCTGAGTATGTCTTTTTTTTTTTCGTAACGTGCGCTGTTAAAGAGGAAGAACGAAAGAAGGAGGGAAATATAGTTGCCTAATCTGCGTGCAACGAGCCGCCAGACGGCCAGACGAGTCATCCGTCAAGCGAAAAAGGTCAGCGACAACGACACAACAAAGAAAGTGAGGAAGAAAAACAGAAAAGAAGACGACTGTACATTATTTACAATCAAACGGCGATCGTAAAGACGTGCGGTTTTGTGTTGGGATTGTATGGGAAATGAGTTAACAAGGAAGGAAAGCGAAAAAAAAAACGAAAAAAAAACAAAAAACATCACGATTGAGAGAGAGGATAGGAGGTGGGACATCTATCGACGGAGCGGCGGTTGTGTTTTGAAGAAGATCCTTCGCTGCTTCGGTGCACTGCCTCCAAACGGATTGACTAGCAACAAACTGCAGAGCCATCTGACGTCCAAAGGACTGGGCACGTTTTTGTTTTTGCTTTCTTGCGAATCCTTTTTTCACATGGCTTGGTCGGACCACTTGCGCTCTTCCTGGACACGATCGAAGCAGTCGCACATGTAGACAAAGTAAGGTGTAAAGATGCGGACCCAGCGCGGTGACTTGTCCGGCCGGTGGTACTGCAGACAAAAGGCCATTCCTTCGTCATCCACTTCCCAAGCCAAGATCGTTTCCCAGCGGAATTCTATCACTTGGTTCTAGTATTGAGATGTTTAAAAAAAAAAAAAAGGAGGGAAAAAACCAGAATTACTTTCTTTTACGAAATACAAATTTAAATAAAATGATAAGGTCGTTGGAATATTCTTTTCACTCACCTGTATGGATCCATCCTCTTTACACGCCTGAAGACGAAAGGCGTTGAATCCCAAAGAGGGGATGACGTGACCTTCTTTACGGGCATCACAACCGCAGTGAGGAAAAACCACTTCACCGTAGCCGGGCGACTGCCGAGCCAAGGCTAGATACTGGGTACGATAACAACGACAAATTTATTCTCAAAACCTGTAAAAACTTGAATAAAAAAGAATGTACGCGATGGGCAATATCTACCTCGGCGCGGCGATTAATGTCCTGCATGGCTTTAAGTTGGTAGAGGTTTTCGCCCGCCACGACATGACCGCGATTGACTTCATCGACCGTTTGCCAGAACAAATATGCCGAGATCAAATCGTCACGGGCCAGTAGCAGCTCCACCTGAGGCGAGAAGAGCCATCGTCTTAAAGCGAGACACGTGGCCGACGCCGTGCTGTAATTCTGGATGTAAATGTTATGAGGGACTTCGTGCACCTGCAACTTGCGTTCTGTCGAAACGAATTTTTTTCAAACCACAAGATATAAAAAAATAAAATAAGTTAAAAACACATTAAAAATAAAGGGTGGGATGGAAAGTTTTCCGACCAAAATTATACTCGACGATTTCAAAAAGTGCGAAATACTGCACGCTTTGCTTGTCCAGACAAATTTTTTCGACGGTTGCATTGTAAACATCGAGTGTGGTCGAGGTTTTGCAGACTGTAACCGACACCACTTCGTGAGTCGGCAATAAAACCTTTAAATCCACTTTCTGGAGGCCATCCTGTTTCAGAGATATAAATCAATATAGGGATGTGCTGAAGCGCGTGATATATGTCTAGCGGGTAATGTTGTATTTTTATGCCTTACCTGATCGTCATCGCAATCGGTGAGAAACTCTTGTACGATGTCGCTTTCCGCAATAACACGGACTGCACACACTTTCTCCAGGTACTGTTCTAACCCTCTGCGGCGAGCATCGAGCTGCTGTTCACTCAACCTGGGCAACAATTTCAGTATTATATTGTTTTCGTGAAATGAAAGCACTGCAAACTAATAAACTTACGCGAACGGCCATTTGCCGGGCAGTTTGGGGAAGTTGAAACCAATGAACTCCTTCTTGAGGTTGTTGTGCAGGTCAACAAACTCACTGTATCTACGAGATGTCAGGTGCCTTCCAGCCATGTAAATGTCAAACACCACATATTTGTCATTCTTTTTGTCTGCTAGACGGTAATCTGGAATAGATATGGGTAGGGAGCGCTTTTCTGAATAGTCAATATAGGAGTAGCCAGCGGTTTCTTCATGTGGCTCTAGGCGCTCAGCTTCCTGAAATTCAATCAACACATTACATCAGCATGAATACATTTGTGATGTAGAATGTGCAACAGCTCACCTTTGAAGACACAGAGATGACAGTAAGCAACAAAACGTCACCACCTGACTTGATCAAGTCAACAACTTGCTTATGAGTTGATCCTTCGACACTGGAGCCATTACTAGTTTGGTTCAATAACAATAGGTTCATCGATTAATCATTAGATAAGTAAACCATGACATTACTTTAGAACTTACACTTCCAGGATTCTGTCGCCTTTTAGAATGCCTGCTTTATCTGCAGCACCACCTTTCAGGACCGCGCTGACATGCTGCAGAGGTGCATAAAGCTGGCCATTGATGGAGCGAAGCTGTCCGCCTTCGCTCACCTGTCCGCGCACATTGAATCCAAATCCCGTTTCCGATTTGACAATTTGGACAATACGAGGGCCAGATGCTGTCATGGACGTTTTAGTTCCGTAGTTGCTGTTTTCGAAAGATTCCCGACTATTCTGCTGATGGATGTCGGCCATGTTTGCCTTTACCTTTTTTTTCTATTTTTTTCTCTTTCTAATAACAAAACAAACTACCCGAGCTCAGTGGTCTTCAACTCCCTGTCTAGCCGAACGGCGTCCGCATGCCATCTGTTGTTGGAAACAAGAAATAGTTGTTAGAAAATTCTTTGCAGTGGTTCCAAGACATTGTTATTTTTACCTGCAGATGGCTTTTATTTACATTCGTCCCGCCAACTTAACAAAGTACGAATTTTTCCAGGTAATGGCTGACACTATCGATTGTTAATTTGCAACGTCATTTTATGATTCGAGCACCAATACCTATAAGTAGAAAAAAAAACAAACAGGTGAATTTAACTGAAGTCAAACACGCCGTGGGTTAATACAAGTTGTTTTGTGCATCACCAACACATTTTGTGATTGATTTTCGCTGTCCACTGGCTTCGTCTGGAAACTGATTACGCAGCACCGGTTGGTTGGGTAACGGTTTCCCTTGAGATTGATAGCCCTGAAGTTCTTCCTATATTGGCGCCCAATTCATCTTTAATTCAAAGCTTTCCATTTTCTTTATGACGACGAACCGAGAAGAATGTATCAGTAATCAAATTATTGGGTAATAAAGGAAAAAAAAATCAATAAAACGACTGGATGAAGCTCACAGCATTTTTTTTCCCCATTCCGCATCCGGATATGTACGTTCACATGGACCTGAACGTCCTCCTAACGTTCAATCGGGCTTTTTGATAATAGCCATTTCCTCTTCAATTTTTGCCTTTTTAATGAAGGGAACGATAGTGAATTTCAAAGGTGCTTATTTCCGTTCTTTACTCGTTCCTAATATTCGCTTTTTCGTGTGTTGAAACAACTTTTACGATGGAAACAGCTCATCTGGCTGCCGACAAAATGACTACATGCAAAGCCAATCATTTCTGCAGCCAGTCTGTTGCTGTCTTTTAAACGACATCAACTGCTTTTGCAAGCGTCGAACAAAATAGTTAGCCCAAACTTTGCTGAAAAACGCGAACATAGTTTCAATCCTATTATTTCCTCTCTGTACTTCGACAACAGCAAATATTGAATATATTCCTAGTTGAAAAATGCCATTTTACAAGTTTGCACCGTCCCGACAAATTTTGGCACTCACGGTAAAAGTTCCTTTTTTTCCATTTGATTGTCTTTCCGTTCATGCATGTGACACATGACAGTTCGCGAACTCGGGTCGATGTCAAATTGCTGTTCCATTCGACACGAGAAAAGCATGCAGCTGAGTGGGCAAACCGGGAAGCGATAATTGAATCGCAACGGGGAGAGGTTTTTATCAAGAAACTTTTTTTTTGTTTTCCTTCTCTCGCCATCCCTTCAGCAGCAGTGACCATCCCAGGGCGTGGGCGTACGCTGCTGTTCGTACAATGAGGTTTCATATAGACCTGTGTGACCAGCGGGTGAATCTATGTACACACACGTGCCCTCGTCCAGGAAATTGAACACGGGCGTCCGAAAACATGGTTGCTTCTCTTTACGGCTTGGGTCATGTGTGTGCTCACACACTTCTATGAAATACATACCCATCATCATGGGCTGAAATCCAACTGTTCAAACTGGGTGTCCAATCTTACATGATTTCCATATTGCTCGTATGTATTCTCATGCAGGCAGGTCCACACAAGGGAGGGATGGAAGTCTTTGTCAATTTTACATATCATTTATGGAAAATATTCAGAGGACAAGGTCCAGTTACAATGCTTACCTATTTTTAAGCAATGGCAAATGCATTACAAACTATCGTCAAACTCGATAATCAATACAGACCATTAATCAAATCGATTTGTTTTCTGGCTGGCTGAACTAAAAAAAAAAAAAAAAAAAAAGAGGACAATTGAGAAAATCGACAAGATTTTTACAATATAGAAAACGGAATCTGTAACGAAAGGCTGATGAAAAGTACCGGCCCTTTTCTTCCCGATCGAAATACAGTAATGAGAAAAGTAAGTACATCCAGGCTATTACGTAAGCCCGCCATCTAGAAGAGCACCGACAGCCCCATCGATCCGATTTTGCCAAGCACGTACACACGCACACACGTCCTCCTGGACTCGTTTCACTAATGTGTGGGAGCAACCTGGCGAGACGGCGCTGCACGTATCGAAAAGAGGATTTTATAGATTGACGTGATTACAATCTTCTGAATAAATCCCCACGAAGAACGGCCAAGAAGATCATGTGATGATCAAGTTGTCATTGATCAACTACTGCGTGCACAGGTATAAGACACCGAGATTACCAAGTAATCAGGTAGATACTAACAAGTTCCGTCTCTGATTGCCAACCGAACCAAGTCATGCGAAAACAATAGAAATGCGATATAAGAAAAAAACAAAAAAAACAAAAAAAAACAAAACAAGGCCGTACTTAACTTTTCAAACCACGTCTACTGCACATCAATTAAGAATAATAGGAGAAAATTTCAGCCAATGGTCGTTCAACCGATGATGAAAGAAGACAAAAAGAGATTAGTGGGCAACTGGAGTTTCTTGTTATTCATAAATTAATGCGTGCTGTTATTTCGTGTTCAACTTACCTTTATTATTATTATTTTTTTTTTTACTCTTCTCTCATCGACTAGCCCACCAGTACTCCACCCAGGTCCTCGCGGCTCAATAATGTCATAAAGTATGTATATCTTTCCTAGGCATTCCTGCATCTACACACTTTTGTTTGTTGTGTACGTCATATACTTAAACACCCTCTAACATCTGCACATATACCAGGATTAGCATAGAGCCTATAAAAAAAAAGAAGAAGGGCGTCGGTAAAACATCCAATTCACATAAACACTGTTTTATGTATGGAAAAGCAGATCAAGTTTTTCCTTAAAAAAAAAAAGAAAAAAAAAAAGGCAAACAAAAAAACCGGACACGTTTTTACTTACGAAAAATGCAGGTCCACCTGTTTTTGCGTTGCCTCCATAACACGCTCCCGTTGTATATTATCCTGTAGCTTTTTTTGCTGTTGTTGTTGATGTTTTCAAAATACTTTCTGACGAACCTGAGAAGTTTCGTGGGAACGTATTATTACAATGGTTAGGGGTTGTGTAACGAAGCTCACCATGGCAACCGATGTTTTGCCAGTCAGCTCTTTTATAAACACAAAACTCCTTTTCTTCGGCGAGCCAACAAACACGAGGTGCACTACAATCAACTGCATACACACGTACATACGGAGACGTTCAATAGACCGTGTCTACAACAACGAAATGCATACCACATGGGGCAGTGACTCCACGTCAATCCTACCGCTGGGTAGATATTAGGCGATCTACTCGTCTCAAGTGAGAGCTTTTTTTTTAATTATTATTTGAAATTAAATACCTTTGCAATTAGAATTCGCATGTTCATGGCCAACGTCGTTGATAACGTCGAATGCACGCGGAAACGAGGCGCGATTTTAAAATGGCACACCTGCACGAGAAGAAAAAAAAAAAAAAAAAATAGAACTTTAAGCCAGATGAAAATGTATAATACATACATTATGATATCAGTAAATAATGATAAGAAGGTTTGCTGGCAATCGTGAGTGTCCCCCTTGTCTTTCTTATCCATATTTAGCTTTTCGTTTTTGCCCTCGCTTGGTATTGATTCTCGTATTTCTCTTGTAGTATAAATCTGCTGTGTGTGTCTCTCTTTTTTTTTTTTTTTTTTATTTCTACCAATTTTTATTCTTTCTCCTCCCCTACTACCCCATCGTTTTATATCTTCTACTTATTCGCGTCCCCTTTTATTTTATTTATTTTTTGTTTTGCTTCCTCTTGTTCTTTTGACCTTCCGGGAACCAAAGTAAACTATGTCGAGAACATTTCACGTCTCGACTAAATGTGTAACCGGGGGGAGCGCAATGCCATACGGTGTAGGAACATTGGAATTCTCCCGAAAATTTTACTGAAAAAAAAAAAAAAAGAAGTTGGAAAGTTTATGTTGATTTCGCATTTTTATGTGCACGAATTAAATGTGGAGGACCCATTTTTCTTTTTTAATTCCACGTTTTGCGCAGCGATGACAACATCTAAAAGAGTCGGTTGACGGTAATGACAACGATGAAATAAGATGACAGCTATACACACAATGTAGAGGGTAGGGGGTTAAAAAAAAAAAAAAAAAAAAAAAGAAAAGAAAGAAAAGCTTATACGAAAAATGAGCGTCTCATATATAAAGGTTGGGCACAGTTCATCAACTGTCGCTAAGCTGAAATGATGACAACGGACCCTCCTAGTCAGAAATGCTGGAACGATTCAAGCGTCCTTTTTGGACTGTGGCATGAAGGACAAAAAAAAAAATAGCTCATCATCATCTGAAAAACAGGACATTTTCTTTTTTTTAACATTACGAGCCCACTGAACTTGTTTCTTTATAACGACGGCCTCTATATGTGTGTATGCGCTACGTATTAACGTTTTTTCTTTTCTTTCTTTTTCTGTATCCTTTTATCTTTGCAATCCAACTTTTTTTTTTTTTTTTTTTTTTTTTTTTTTTGCTTTCTCTTTTATTTCTTTCCCTGTTTTCTTTAGCCATCTACTTTCGTTATATCCCCGGCGATCAATAGCGCAACAGCTGAATTACACGTCTATATCCCCCGCTGTCTACAGCCGTAAGCCTCAGACAGCGTTTCATCTAGATACTTTGTCGTTTACCTTTTTTTTTTTTTTAATCAACCAAAAATTTAAACGCATTTCTTCGTATCGCTAATATCAGATGAAAGGAGGAATGCTCTTTATTACCTAAAAAATTCCTCGACTTTAGGTAACCGCGGTGTTTTCAATCAAGGCCACATTGTACGCAATCCCCTTTTCTTCTTCGAAAATCCAAAAATCCTTCATTTCCGATCTTATTCATTCGCTCGGTTTCTCGCAATAAAGCAAAGAAACAATAAAGGGCCGCGATGACGCATTCCGTCTACGAAATATACGCGGTCTATCTGTTACAATTATTGATTGGCGAATGAAAAAAAAAAAAAAATAAATAAATACATGCGTAGTATTCCCTTGTAAACGTTGAACATTCCGTTAAGGTAGGACGACGTTGCCAACGAAAGCGAAACGGAGCACAAAATGTTTTCTTTTTTTTTTTTTAAAGGAAATTAAGGCTTATCCCAGCGACGTTCAGCTAAAGACAATGTCGACTACTTGGCCAACGAAAATGAAGAACATGGAAAAAAAAAAAAAAAGAAGTAAACGACCATATTGTTGAGTTCTTTTCTCTTCTTCCGGGTTAGCAGTTCCATCCCCTCCCGTGCCCACGCCGTGCTGTTTTATTGTCTGTTCGGCCGTGCGGGCATAAAAAGAGGAAACGAGTTCCAGTAGAAACACGGTACAATTTAGGACGGCAGTATGTGGTTCGCTAGATTTTATACCAAGCACCACTTACCCGAAAAGTACTTAACGTTGAATTAACATTCGTTTACCCTTTTCCCTGTATGGCCAATGTCCGCCACGCAATTACGACACGCCATCATTCAACACAGAAATGAGTATTTCGAAAACGCTCGCTAATTAATGAACCGAGTGTTTTAAATTCGTCGTTGAAATTTTGGAAGTATGTTCAGAAATCAACCCCCCCTCCCCTCCCCCCGAAAAAATAGATTCTCAGAAAATCTATAAGACGGACTAACGGATCTACTCACACTCTTGTTCCTTCCTGTGTTAGCTTCTTTGCAGCGCAAAACTTTGTTAGTGTTCCATTTAGAAAAAAAAACAAACATATTCCCTTCTGTTTTCTTTATAACGATCTGTTTGTAAGCTGGAAAAAAAAAAAAATTCAACTCCCTTCACAAGAAAAAAAAAAAATTGAAGAGACTCAAATTAGTTAACTACCACGGAGTTTGTTATCCTTTTTTTTTTTTTCCTCTCTCACTTTCGAGGGAAATGGAAAAAAAAATATAAAAAAAAGGTCTTTTCTGTGTGAGAAAAAAAAAAAAGAGGAAGAGAGACGACAGTGATGGTAGTGGTGACATATATCGATCCGAACAACGCCCTTGGTCGTCGCCATTCCCACCCCTCTTTGCCGCTGTGCGCTTATATAACCATTGCCGATTGTTGCAGACGGTTGCAATTAAACAATACCCCCCCTCCCAAAAGAAAAAGTTACAAAAAAAAAAAAAAAAAAACACACATAAAAAAGGAAGAATTGATTATCATTTGGAACTTACCGAGATGATGGCAAAAACTCGGATGAAATAAAAGAAATCACGGCCGGGTTAATTGAAATGTGCGTGTCTCGTTTCGATTCCAAACGACGAGGAGCCATTAAAGGGAAGACGTAGCGCGGATTATTGTTTACCTTCAGACATAAAAGAAGAAGAAAAAAGAAATGTTTGGAATTACAGGGTGAACGAGAAAACTGCGAGAGGGGAGGGGGAAATGAATGAATAAAAATCAATATAAAAGACGGGACAAGAATATAGCTCACCAATATAGCCTTGTAAATAGGACGGGCGTTTTCTTTTTTTTTTTTTCTTCACGAACAACTGACATGATCCAATCTGCCGTTTTTCCACTCCGATTTCCTCTTTTTTTTTTTTTTATTAGTACTATATACTTGTGTTGTAATATCCTTCGCATCTCTCGTCATCAAAACTGAACCTATCTTTTCCTTGGTGAACGGAAAGGAAAGAAAAATAAATCAGATATAAAGGCAAAAGAAAAAAAAATATATAAAGAATTGGATATACAGAGTCGTTCACCTCGATTTTTCAGGATCCAAAATGTGAGCAGGGAATAACATGTTGTAGTACATCTCTTCAAATCTCGTTCTCTTTTTTTTTTTCCCTTCATTTTTTTAAGTATCACCGATGGTTGAAAATCGCCCGAATTTCCTATAACATTTTTTTTCTTTCCTTCTATTCTTCTGTTGACATAAAGACTCGACGGTCCTCTCGTGACGTCAAAAAAAAAAAAAGTTCAAATGAAATCAGGAAAAAAAAAAAAAAAAAAACTCAGATTATGCGCGTTTTTTGTAAAGAAACGAAATTGAATTTTTCCCGTCCAAACGACAAGGTTTTTGCTTCAAGTAGTTTGTGTTGCCAGCAGAAAGAAGTACACATAGTGTAGGGTCCAACATCCTCCTTCCTGGCCGTGTATTCTTTGCACAATGTGTGGCGTGAACGGGAAGGGGGGGGGGGGGCGAAATAAACATAAAAGGCAATGTTTGTTGTGATGTGACAACGTTGGACCCCCGCCCGCAACTGGGCCAATCCAACGAGATCACATTGAAAAAGGAGACTACGTACACAGCGAGATAAATGTTGGCCGGATTGCGCAAAAAAAAAAAAAAATAAAATAAAAGGGGAAATCTGCGCGTGTCCAATTTTTTTTTTTTTATTTTTACAAACGACCCTGTCGTTCGGTCATGCAGTCAAAAAAAAAAAAAAAAAGAAGAAGAAAATCTGATGCAGCTTGAGAGCCATAAGGTTAGAGAACAGCTGGACATGGAATCCGTCTTTGCGTCAGCTCGTTTTCATTTCCTTCCCTTTCGTTTGACTTTATTTATTTATTTATTTATTTTTTTTTTTTTGTTCTGTTGCTTTCGTTTCATTACCGTCGCAATCCGCCGCGCCGGACGTTGTTGGACGCGTACAGATACGCAAACACCATTCAGCGCCGGCAGGCAAAGAGAGTGAGGAAAAGAGGAAAGAAAGCAATGCGACTCTTGGGTGCCCTTTCCGTGCACTGTGCAACATAAATCGTGCGGCTATAAATCGTGGCCCCGCCAACCAGCACAACGAAGAGACTCACTAAGATGGCCATCATCATCTTCCCCTCACAAACTGGACGGCCAAATGATATCAAACCGTTGTGTGTGTCTACTGGAACACATTTCTTTTTTTTTTTTTTTCGACTGCTGGCCCAATTTTCCACTGGCAGATAATCATCCAAGATTTTTTTTTGGGGAGGGGGGGGGGGGGCCCGCTTTCGTCTTGACGGGCGATAAAGTGAATGAAATCAAGGATCTGTTAACACACACACACGACTGCTGACAGCGTGAAGGCTTTCGGATGCGAAAATAAATGAAAAAAAAAAGAAAGAAAGAAAACTAATCCTGAAAGATGATGACGGATTAAATTATAAAGCAAAGTGACACATTCAAGGGAGGAGTGCATCAAGTTTCCCTGCGCTCAGCTGTCGGACAGATCAGTCTTTTATTATTAGGATCTACCGCCAGACACGGCCACACACACACACACACACACACACGGCCTGCCATCATCGTGATAGTTGCTAACGCGATCAATCGAGCGCGTGATCGTGACTTGACACACACGGGCCATTGGACCTGTTGCCAACGGCTCCCCCGCTTGCCTTTTTTCTCTACCTCCACCCCCCCTCTTTCTTTTTTCTTCTTCAGCTGTCTCATCTCGTTATCTCGTCTCCAACAGTCGATGTGAGAGGGAGGAGGAAAAAGACGTGAAAACAAAAAAAAACAAAGAAGAAGAAAGAAATCCCCGTTCTTTTCCGATGCGAAAAGAAGTTGAGACTGTCAAAGATCCTTGCCGCTTTGACTTTCTCACGCGGCCACGTTCCGACTCGATAAACAGCCAAGACTTTTTCTCCTCGTTCGAGTGTAGACATGATCTATTTGTCTTTTGGCGACATGGCGAATAAGATCCTTATCTCCTCTTTCTTTCTTTCTTTCTTTCTTACTTCCTTTCTCACACATAAACATAGACGCATATTATCTTTGGCTACGTTCAAGCGATCACAGAAATAAAAGAGTTTCGTGATGGTTTCAAACGCTTCAAAAAAAAATTTTCGCAGCCGTTGTCAAATTGTAGAATAAATAAGGCAAAAAAAAAAGAAGAAGAAGGAGGAGACTCCTTTGGTAGGTTACAATCCGATCAGGACGTCAGTAACGAGTATAACCAACTATCTGAGCAAGAAAAAAAAAAAAAAAATAAATAGATATTTATTTATTTATTTATGTATTTAAAGAAAATAAAAAGCGGGACGGCCTTTTTCTCTTTCTCTCTCTCTCTCTCAAAAAAAAAAAAAAAAAGAAGTGAACACGCATGAACGGACGACCGGATAAAAAGAAGAGTCTCTTCCCCTTTTTCCTCTATAGCTACTTCCGTTCGCTCTACTTCAAGCGTCGACACACACACACATTCCTTTTTTTTTTTTATTTTTCCCACACGCAAGAGCCACGTCGACTTGGCCAATGCACGAAAAGGTTTCCCGGTAGAAGAAATAAGGGGCGAAACAAAAAAAAAAAAAAAAAAAAAAATGGGGGGGGGGGGGGCGGGGGAGAATACGAAGATTCATAGAAATTGTGTGTGAGAAGGGAAACGACTGGATGAAATCGATCCGAGTTTCTCTTTTTTTTTTTGTTTCTTTTTAGAGTTGACTCTAGCGCTATCGGCAGCGAATGTTGTACGAAAGTTCTCTTGATCACTAATAGACACACCAACTCCCGCTTTCTTTTAAATATTTCCGCCATCTCTAGCGGGAACTTTATATCCATCGCGCAGTCCTCACACGGCGGCGCTAAATCTTGATCAATAATTGAATTCCAACGAAAATTCGATGTTTTCCTTTTTAACAAGAACCAAGTTTTTTTTTTGTTTTTTTTTTTGTTTTTTTTTTCAATTTTCGTTCATTTTTGGTTTTCGAAGCATTCTCACAAGCTATATATTTGAATATAATCACGATAGCTCCCATATGTTTATCAAATATATATCAAAAATAAGATGAAAGAGGACAAAAAAAAATGATGGGATTCCAATCAATTGAAAATCAAACTTAAAAAAAAAAAAAATTGAAATAAAATTTCAAACAACATGATCGTTTCCAAATAGCGATAAAAAAATACAGCGAGACCTTTTTATGATAATCCTTTGAACCTCTCCCGAAAACAAAACAAACGAACGTGCTGCCACCCCCCCCCCAAAAAAAACAATGACATCTTACAATAACATTCCCAAAGAAAAACACGCCATTTGTTTGGCATGTGTGTGTCCCCCCCCCCCCTTCACCCTTTGATTTCCCCAATCAAACAAAACAATACAAAAAAAAAAAAATTGATTTGTTGTTGGATGTTCCAAAAAACTGTAGTCTCTGCGACCCCAACTGTTTCACGAAGGGTGAACGCACGCACGAACGCACACGAGAAAACGCTTAACCCAATGTGTGTGTGACCGTTGTGTGTGTGTGTGTGTGTGTGTGTGTGTGTGTGTGTGTGTGTGTGTGTGTGTGTGTGTGTGTGTGTGTGTATGTATGTTTGGGCATTGAAAGTTAGTTTTCTGTTGTTGCCCCTAGTACGGGCATAGAAAATGTCTGTCCGGGACGGACACAAAAACACAATTGCTAGTCAACCTTAGTAAGTAGTAATAAAGTCCCCACACGACAGCTGTTTCTTTTTCCCTTTTTGGCTAACGATTCCGAACAAAACAGACTCAAACACACACACACACACACACAAAAAAAAAAGTCATGAAAACGGCCGGATCGTGGATGTTTGGTGCGTTTAAAGTTAATACCCCACACCGCCAACATCATTTCCTTTTTTTTTTTTTTTTTTTTTTTTTTTTCGCTTCTCCTTATTTTTGTTTGTGTTTTGCGAGCGGGCCATTCGAGGCGGGAGTGAGGGAGAACTATTGGGGAGGGGCGGTCACGTTTCGGGACTATCAACTGGTAATGGCGAGTAGTGATGCTGCTGCAGCAGGGCGGCGCTAATGCAGGCAATAACGGCCGAATCGGTGCCCGTCTGCGACATCGGTGGCGGCGATGACGGGCAGGCAAACGACGACGGTTGGCCGGCCAAAGGACATCCATCGTCGATGGATTTCTCGCGTCCGTGTAATTGCTCTCGCCGTTCGAAATCAAGATGCTGTTGACGACATTGTTTGCCTTTGACGGAGGCGAGCGCCGGCTCGTGAGCCACGGCCAGCGGTCCGCGATCGTCGCTAATTGCCGGATAAGGGACGGCTGGAAATCCGGAAACGAAGCGATTAGGCGGCGGCGGCGGCGGCGGCGACGACGGCGAGTAAGCCACCGACGTCGACGACGTAATGCGATCCTGCCGGAAGGAATTGAGCCACGATTGTTTGCGGCTCTCCAGTCTGCGCTTCGATTCGACGATGCGACGGGCTTGCTCCTCGGCCAGACGGGCGGCCGACACTAAGCCGGCGGCGCGGGCCGTCAACTGATTGCGTCGCTGGCACCGCAAGCGCAGCGACACGTAGACGCTGAGCACGAGGCAGAGGAAGAGCGGAGCGAGCCCGATGGCCAGGTGACAGGCGGCCTGAAAGCGGTCGACGTGAATGACGGCGACGCTCGGGTCCGTCATCGAGACGTAGCAAGGGAAAGTGCGCTCGAAAGCGCCCGTCTGGGCGTAGTCGCGGAAGAATTGGTCGCAGTCGACGTCGGGCGGGTAACCGCATCCGACCACGTTGGGGTAAAGGCGGGCAGGCTGCTGCGGCGGCGGCGGGTAAGGCGAGGCAAGGAGCTGGCGGTCGAGCCTTTCGGCGGCCAGCGCCGGATCGGCTAGGAGGTACGAGACGTTGACGTGCCAGCACTTGTAGATGTCGACGGTGCAGCCTTGCTGGCACGACGTCCACGTGCAGTTGGACGTGCCGTTGAGCGCGGCGCTGTGGACGGTAAGGCAGGCGGCCGGCTCCAAGTCCAGGACGAACGTCAAGACGCTCGGGTCGATGACCAGCGGCAGGAGCGTCATGAAGACGACGAAGCTGGTCCCGGCCAGCAAGCTACAGCAGCCCACCTCGTGCACGGCCAGGTAGCGCTGCACAGCCGATCCGCACTTCATCGAGTCCGTCCTCCTCCGCCTCCGCCGCCAATGCCCTGACGGCCGTCTCTCATCAACCCACCACTGGCTCCGTCACTCATTCAGACACAGCACAATCGAAAAGTAAAGAAAAGAAAAAAAAAAAAAAAAAAAAAAAAAAAAACGCGAGGCGGTTGGCCGTTCAAAACGCTGGGGCACACACGCCGGACTTTTTGTCCGATCCTCCCCTTCCTACACTTCCGCTTTGGGTTGGGGCGCTGTGAAAAGACGGTGGGGGTCAAACACTTTTTTCGAACTGTCCCGTCTCTTTGTCAAAGTCCCGCATTCAAATACGACAAACCGGAAATGAGTCGCGACAATCTATGTTGATTTAGACGGCCCTGCGCCCGTCCTGCCCACCGAGCCAAGAATTGGCAATAAGGAAACAACAAAAGAATGAAGGGAAAATGTCAAAGAAAACATGAAATGTAACAGATGGTCAGCACAGGAATCGAAAGGCAAAGAAAATAAGGAAATAAAAAAAAAAAAAAAAGAAAACAAACACAAACACAAACAAAAACAAATGCAAGATGCAGGGTAAGAAGGGAAGGGGGGATCAGACAGGCGGACAGACACCATCCGATCCAGCTCGTAGCGGCTGACTGACTGACTGCCTGGTGGTGTGACACTCCTGAAACGGGACCCCTTCGACTCTCTCTTTCTCTCCTCTCTATCGTTTCACGTCAGACCCCCAGTTGGTTGCCTCCTCTCTTGACGAGGTAGACGATCGCAAACGTGACTCCCTCCCCGCCCACATACGTACGATACACGCGCGCATACACCATCCCTCCCCGCCATCATCCAATGTTGTATCGAGGAGGACGGAAAGCTTTCCTTTTTTTTTTTTTTTTTTTTTCTTTTTTTCCCTTCTCTCCTTTTTTTTTTATTATCGAGCCGACGCGGACGGACAGAAAAGGCGGTAGTGGCGAACGGGTGCGGTCGGAAAGAAAGACGGAGGAGGTCAAACACGAAAAAAAGAAAAAATGGATAGAACGGAAATGGTAAGGAAAAGAAAGAGGCGGGAGGAAACACGGGAGGGAGGAACAAGAGCAATCAAAAGCTTCAGTGCTCCTTGTTCAACCGCGACGCATTGGAACTGGGCCTCCCCCCCCCCACCATCATTCAAAAATCCGTCGGATTTCTTTCTTTTTTTCTTTTTTTTTCACAAGATAAAAAAAAAAAAGAAAAACGCGAAGGCGCGGGAAGTCCAAAAATTGAATCGGCAAACAATAAAAATAAAATAAAAAGTCACGAAATAAAAGACTAAGGGCTGATCCCCAGAAATGCTTTGCATTTTCTCGCAATGGAAGACCCACGCACACACACACACACACACACACACACACAAAAAAAACCTCATTTCTTTATCTCTCTCTTTATAGATGGGCTTCGGTGGCCATTGATCATCATTCCTAGAGTACCCCATAGTGCCCCATGGGGTAGAGACCGTTGTCTGTACATTATGTACAGCAAGTGAGAGCGTCACGGCGCACTGACAGACCAACAAAGAAGAGGAAAAAAAGAAGAAGAAGAAGAAGAAAAAAATAAATAAAGAAGTGGTTGATAACTTACCCTCTATCGTAGAGGTTGCAGTAAGGAAGGCTGAGCTGGCGGAGGCAGAGCCAGACTTGTTGATACGACCAGTCCAGTATGGGGCTGACTCTCATCACGCTTGGCCAGCCGTCGTCCGTCATCTATAGATATGGGGCGAAAGGAAAAACAAAACAAAACAAAAACAAACAAAGAAACAAAACCAAAATGAGAAAACAATAGCAATCGGCAAGGTTGGAATGGAACAATAATACGGATCAAGAAAGCAATAAAGATTATGGAGCGTGAGCGCTTACGGAGTGCGCCTTGAGGCGGGTCTCAAGACGCATGGCCAGGAATGAGGAATGACTCAAAGACGAAAAAGAAAAGAGATTTAAGCCCTACGTTTGTGATGAAAGAGCTTTTAACAGGATGCCATTAAAAATCTATCAATCAAAAGGTAGGCGAAAATTCGCATGGAATTCCCTCCCCCTCCCCGCCCTCCCCTTCAGCCGTTCTCTTTCCTTTTGCGCTATTTATGTATGATCGTACTGTTGTCGGCAATCTTCCAAGAGATCCGGCCGGTTCAAGACCTGCGAGTTGCAGGTTGATTTCAACCGGGATCCACGAGTCCCGTCAAAACTTTACGAGCGCTTCCGTTTCATAACGGCGTGATAAATTCCCGGCACACACAAAACTATTTCCATGGCATTTCAAGATTGGAAACAAAGTCTAGCCAAAATCATAAAATAAAAGAAAAAAAAAAAAAATAGAAAAAAAAAAAAGATGGAGGGATGTAAGCACCTGAAAGGCCTGGAGATTGGCTGCGTGAGGATCGCTACGTCGTGTCCCCATTAGTATCGCTTTGATTTCGGGATGTTCTTCCAGGGCCATCTTCAATCCAGGACGGACGGGTCCCGGAACCGTCCACAACTCCAAATCATATCTAGAAAAAAAAAAAAGGAAAAAATCGATAATTAAATTAAATTTAAATAAATATAAAAACTTTCGTGAAAAATATGGTTAACACCCACTCACCTCCCCATGAAAAATAAGAAAATTTAATTGAAATTCCTTTTATAGCGAAGGAAAAAGGAAATGGAGGGAGCGTTTTCATGCGCGGATCGATTGAGAAGACACAAGCAAAATCGGATCGATAATTGAAACGCAGCAGTTGTAGTAGCTATTGTAGCCCCCCCCCCCCTAAAAAAAAAAAAAAAAAAAGGGACGAGGGCAAGGGAGCCTCTTTTCGAAGTGGATTGGATCAATTAGAGTAAGAGACTGACAGGACGTAGGGATATAGAATAGAGTGAACCCGAATGAGTTGCGCGACGAACCAAACGCGAGTAGAAAAGAGAAACGGCCAGGATATCCTGATGGAGGAGACAAGGTTGATGGTATTATAAGTACGAAGAAAGTCCCCCTACGTGCCTTTGTCGCGTGTCTTCGATAAACTGTTCCATCTCGGGGAATGGATCCTGTCCGCGGATGTAGAGCGCTCGTAACCTCAACCCAACGCTTGTCGATCCTTTGTTTCGTTTAGTCCAGGCCGCGTGAATCAGGTGAAGCAGGGCGCTGCAGTCCTTGCCGCCGTTGAACGAAACGCACACCTCCGACGGCTCGTAACGCGAAAGACATTCTTCAATCGCCTGACAACCAAAAAAAAAAAAAAAAAACAAAATTAGAATTTGACACGGTCAAAACGTATTCACGAAAGTTGAAAGTTTCAGTCGCCTGTGAGGTGAACTAATGAGCCCCGAAACTTTTTTCTTGAAGTGACCAATTAACAAATGGTGGAAAGGACGAGAAAAGTTTACTTTGATAAATGCTAGTATAGAGACAGCGGTCTTCAACCGTCGTCTATCGATTAGACCAAAAAAAAAAAAAAAAAAAAAGGGAGGGGGTTCCTCCTTTTCTTCGTGCGGATAAAGGGAGGGACTTTTGACCTAATGCGAAACATACAAACGCAGAAATGTTAAACAGGACAACGAGCTTTTCGCTCGTCCTTTAAAGGCCATATTCTTATCGAGCGGCCATGGTGTTAGAGGGCACTCATTTTAAAAGCGGAAAAAAAAAAAAAAAAGAAATCAGGCGACGAACAAAATAAAAATTGGGGGGAGGGGGAACGGATTGCCGGGACAACCTCGTGTTTCAGAACATCCGGTTGATGACACGAGCACGCGCCTGCGTCAGAATAGTCCCCGCTTTGCAAATGATCGCTCTGAGAATTGACGTTGCATCTTATCAACGAAGCATTTCAGCCAACAAAAAGTGAAAATCTGTTTGTGAAGAGATAGAAAGCAAACGGACGAAAAAGGAGGGTAAGCCGGACAACAAAGGCAGCAGAGGGGGAAGAAATAAAAAAAAAAAAAAAAGAAGAGAAATTGTCGTCACCTGATAGGCGTTGGATACGGGGACCTGGAGCTCGCGATGATGGGCTCCCTTGCCACCGATGATATCTTGAATGGCTTCCGCTGCTCGCTCGATGGCCGTGGGGTCGTAGGAAACGATACTATCGGCTGGAAGCTCGGACGACAGGTACTGATAGGCAGCGTCTAGCCAGGTCTGATCGGTGGATTCCATCGTCAATTTGGTGCGGTAGTAACTGTGACCTATGACAGGGTAGGAACCGAACGAAACATGAGCTCCAAATTGCTTGACGGCTGCGTTTAAAATGGGCGCCAAATGCACTTCATCCGCCTGGACGTAGATTTCTTTAGATAGAAAGGCGAAATCGGGATTTCGGGCTAGAATTTCCAAATGCCTGCAACACCGTTTCATGTATTGCGGGATGCCCGGCATGATGTACACGTTGTTCACCTGGACCATGGGGAAAACAGAGATACCGTTGGCGTGATGCAAGCGACTAGTGGCCGGAACCAGAGCCATCTTCAGTGCCGGATCAAAACTGTTTGTTTCCACATCCCAAGGAAATGTGGGAGGATTCAGAGGATCATAATCTGCGACAGTTATCTTGAAATGAGATTTGATGAGCGCCACAAGATCAGGCAACAGGATCAACCTCTGTTGGAGACCACGGGCAATGGCTTGGTAGGTGATGTCATCATGAGTTGGACCGATTCCCCCAGCAGTCACAACATGAGTGAACTTTTTGGAAAAGAGGGCCACTTCCTCAGAAATGACATCCACTTCATCAGGAATGACAGATATCTTGCGTACATCTACCCCCAGTGAATAGAGCTTCTGGGCCACGTAATGAGAATTGGTGTCAGCCACTTTCCCTTTTGTGATTTCATCCCCGATGATGATGATGCCAGCAGTGCACTTGGAAGACATTGACCTGTTCAACAAACAGCGCCGGGAGTAATGAAGCCCCCAGCTATTCTTTCCTACGATGTCTACGTTAGGCTTGCCTAAATGTCTGAGCATAACCACTCGCAGCGTGGGCAGCTTTGAAACTATTCACGAATAGTGACTTAATCTGGGAGTATTTTAACAGGAAAATGATGTCCCTATATTCACTTTACCCCGAGAATTTAAATGTCAAAGCAGACAAGAAAAGGAGGGGAATAAATAGGCAGATTTACGTAACGGGCTTACCTGCGAATCGCGATCGCCGAGCGTTCGTCTGCTCTTTTGCTTATCATCACGCACTGCTATCTAGCGGAGAAATTTTCAACTAGGTGACGATAGCGGGCGGAATTTGGACTTTGCCTGGATGGACACAGATGCTGTAAAAGAAGAAGAAAAAGAACGAGGTCATTCCACTGTTATTTTGATTGCATGTTTGAACGACAAATTCAATGATAACATTTTCTTTAAAAAATGAGTTTTTTCAGTATCTCTTTTTTTTTTGCTGATCTCAATAAAACAGCAAGGGACCTTGGGCCATTGATTTATTTACGCAACCACTAGAGGTTTGTTTACATTATCTTGAACCCCGCCGATTGGGACCGCCGCCGCGACGGGACTCTTTGCTAGCCCTAACACAGCAGCTGTCACAAAGAGGAAAACAAGTTTTAAACATCAGAGAAAAAAAAAAAAAAATATGTATACAAAAAAAACAAAAAAAAAAACAAAAAAAAAAAGAACCTAACACGCTTTAACTCTTATGAACGTCAAATCTATTCTTCCTTTTTGCTTCGCTTCGACTCCAAAAATGGAAATAGAAGGGAGTTGCCGAGGTTTCTTGTTAGAAAACAAACACATTGGCCAATTAAGCGTAGGGTGAATGACACGCGGTCGGGGGGGTTGGGCTCCCTTCGCCTGTGAAAATGCTTGTTTGTTCGGCATCACTTCACTTTGTCTTCCATAAGCTTTAAAAGAGAGAGAGAGAGAGAGCGCTAATCAGCTCGGTTGCGCACGTAACGAGGATGAGAATGAAAAGAGGGGGGTAAAATGACATCGTTAAAGTTTCGGCTCGTAATGCGACTCCATCAGCGGCTGTTGATTCTCTTTTTCTCCCCTCCTCATGGCTTTCACATTGGGATACAATCATTCATAACGCCGCTAAGAAGAAGCCGTCTTTGTTTGCCTCCGTTCAAACACAAAGAAGAAGAAGAGAAAAAAAAAAAAAAAAAAAAAAGGGGAGAACCTCATCAACGGAATGTCATTAGCGAAAAGAAAAAGAAGATTTGAAGCTTCCAAATGAGCTGCATGTTGTGTGTATCGTTTTGTGAAACGTGATATTTCACAACACCGGAGCTAGGGAAAATAGAAGGCCGTCCTGTTTGTTTCCATACACGACCAATCACTCGGGAAACATTTGCGCCTATAACGTGCGCATTCATAATGTCAGATATTTCCATTTTTCAAAACACGAAATTTTTCTTCTCTTTAAATTTTTCTTATTTCATTCCTCCTTATTTATTTTTTTGTTTTTGTTTTTGTTTTTTTTTTGCTTTTACTTCGTTATTTTCTTTATCGTTGTGTTCGAACGCAACATTCCTGCATCCCTCTCTTTGACTCTATGTTTCTCCAGTGAAGAAAGAAAGAAAGAAAGAAAGAAAGAAAAAAAGAGACTCCAGACAGCTCAATCTTATGTGAGCTACATAAGGCAAGAGCAGCAGCAGCAACTGCGTGTTCGTGCATACATACATATATATAAATGTTATCAAGATTGTTGGGTTTGTCGTGTTTAGCTTTTTGTTTGCTCTCTCTCGCTGTTCGTTTCTGAGGACCCGAAAAACAAAACAAAAAAATGATGGCTACTATGCATAATTTTCGATTTGAATCAACGGGAAACCGCGGGAAAAAAAGGACATGAA
The DNA here is from genome assembly GCF_022539665.2 of Daphnia carinata. Classification (NCBI taxonomy): domain Eukaryota; kingdom Metazoa; phylum Arthropoda; class Branchiopoda; order Diplostraca; family Daphniidae; genus Daphnia; species Daphnia carinata. The sequence goes on along the minus strand of NC_081340.1, from coordinate 4,434,108 downwards.
AAAAAAAAAAAAAAAAAAAAAAAAAAAAAAAAGGTAGAAAAGAAAATGTTTAGAAATATCGACGACCACATTGGGGGAAAAAAAAATCCCTTAAATAGGCAACTTGTTGATTTCCATCTATCGAACGTGGGAATCAGGGTAGATTGGATGTCAACTAGCAGTCGAAAAAAAAAAAAAAAAGCCAACGAGATGGATCGATCGTCTAATTCAATCGGATTGTGACGAAGCCAAGTCAACCAGAAACTTACGAAACAACACCCCAAAAAAAAAAAAAAAATAAAATAAAAACCGAAGTCAAACATGATGGAAAAATATTGAAGATGAAGGGCCCCGTGCAAGACTTTTTTTTTTTTTTTCCATAGAAGAAGCAGGAAGGTTAAAGCAAGAAAAAGAAGGAGATGAAGAATAACGAAAGAAAAAAGAAAAAAAAACGAAAAAAAAAAAGGGGGAGGGATTTGAGGTTTCTTGTTCGCTTTTACATTATCTCTTAGAATGGACGGATGAACTAGCGCAGCAGTGCTGGGGGTCGGCCAACACATACAAGACACAGGGTCCTCAACGTCGACTGCTCACAAAACTTGAACAGTCGCATCTTGATCATGTCCACGGTCGCAGCGGCGCCGTCGACCAGCAATTACAGTGTCTCTTAACATTTCGTAACAATTTTAAATTTCGTAAACGAACTTTTTTTTTTTTTTTTTTTTAATTTTGCGGGCTTTTTTTTTTTTTTTCAAAAACGACGAAATTTGCCAATGCGCGACAGTGGCCCTAGTCGCCATCGTTTCGACATTATTTAACTTGGGACAAACAAACAAACAAAAAAAAAAAAGAAAAAAAGAAATTCCGCAGCAGCCTGTTGGGTTCCATCAGCTGTGTGGATGCGTGAGTTTTGCTGAGTGGTACGTGCCTCTCTCTCTCTCTCTCTCTCTCTCTCTCTCTCGCCTCCGTGAGCGTTTAAGTGTGTAGTGCCTGTGTGTGTGTGTGCGTGTGTGTAATATTATTGTTGGTGCACGCGCACGCGAGGGATTCTCTCCAGTCGTCTTGTCTCGGCGTCCGGAGCGAGGCGGTCCCTTTTCATACAGCGTGTCCCGTCCGTCCGTTTTGCATTTCTAACAATGCAACATCAGAGGCTGACTTTATCGGCTTTTCTGGCCGTCTTGCACTGGATGCTCGACGGCCACTTGGTGCTGGCCAAAGCTAGCGGAAACGGCCAGAATTACGGATCGTTCAGCAGCGGATTAGATCAAGATGGAGGCCTACAGCCAGCTGTCGGAGGGTATATTACCATTTTTGTTTTTGTTTTTTGGGGGGGGGGGGTTTTTTCCCTTCCTCCCCTATCGTGTTACGTTTTGTTATTGTAACTATGCCTGAATCCATTACGTCATGGAAATTTTCGAAACGAAAAAGAACCAGAAAACAAAAGGGATAAAATATTTTTTTTTTGTCTCCCTATTTAAATCCGATTTCGAAAATCTTTTTTTAAGAAAAAAAAAAAAAAAGACGCCCCTGGCTGAGAACAAAAAAAAAAAAAAAGTCCAATCCCATTTGAATACTTTATTTTTTGTTTTCCTTATTCCTAGTATACATGCGCACCGTATCGGGTGAATCAATCACGTGATCGTCTTTTTGGTGTGTGTGTGTGTGTGTGTGTGTCGTGACTATTCACTCTTAAGGCGCTGTAGTTAGATAGAGCGAGAGAGAGAACAGCCTCGAAAACATCAAAAGGTCAAACAGACACGAAAATAATAAAAAATAAAATAAAATAAAAAAGAGAGAAAAAAAAATGTCGGCCTGTGGTGTCGGTTGTAATGGGTCTCCAACCGAACACAAGAGCCGAGAAGAATAAAATTATACCCTTTTTTTTTTTTTTCCTCTTTAAGTAGAAGAAGAAGATGTATACGAAAGTAAAGGAGAAATAGGTGTGTCATAAGATTTGTGTGTGTGCCTTATAAGGCCGGCCACCACCATCCGAAAAGTCGCATGCTATATCTCTCTCTCGCGTTCTTTCTTCTTTTGGGGGGAGGAGAGAGGCGTACCTCGGCAGGAGGCAAAAAAAAAAAAAACATTTTTCTTCCTTTTCTGAAAGAAAAAGAAAAACTAAAGGAGATGCTGCAGCATCCCATAAGTCTCCCGTTTTATTTAGGGGCTTCTTTCGAGAGTTCTAGGAGCACCGATAAGCATCTCGTTCACGAACGCGATGATGCCGGCTGCCTAAAGTTCTAGCTTCCCTACAGCTCACGACCTCCTCTTTTTTTCTGCTGACTCGTGCCGTTTGAGGAGAGAGATGAAGAAAAAGAAAAAAAAGAAATTCGAATGGTGTCGCAATTCTCTCCCGTTCGGTTATGCGCTTCATAAAAAAAAAAAAAAAAAAAAAAAATGAAAAGAAGAAATATGTTCATTTGCTTCTCGTGTTACCAACGGTCATCCCGACCAGCCGCCGCCGACTGTTATCGCCTGTATACAGACTGAAAGCGGATGGATCAGAAAGGAAGTCGCATCAATGGACCCAAAAGTCCCAAAGTTCAACAGATTTTTGTTTTCTCTTCTTTTTTAGTTTCTCTCTCTCATTTCGATCCGCTCCCGACTTTAAAAGACTCGTCCTTTATTTGGTTCGTTCTTGTTTTTCTTTTTCTTCTCCTAAACACATAGACGTCCTTGGCTTGGCTTTGTAGGGAAATTCAAAAAAAAAATAAAATAAAATAAAAATAAAGAGATGAACGTTCCATCTCGAATGCAAAGCACCAAAAACTTTCCCTCATCCCTTTACAGGAGCGTTCGTTCACCAATCCCATTTTGGAATCGTCTTTTCCCAACGAAAAAAAAAAAAAAACAAACAAAAAAAACAAAAAACGTTTAAGAAAAAAGAACACACGGGACAAGAGAAAAGAAAGAAATCGAGATAACCATGTGTTAAGGATAAAAAGGCAAGAGAATCAAACGAAGCTTCATCGGATGACGATGAGGAATCGTGTACAAGAATCCCGATTCATTTTCTACTACCCCTCCGAAAAAAAAAAAAAAAAACATACCACCCCCTACAGATTGCGTGGTGTCATCACAACAATGAAAAAGAGAGGGAGAGATGCTTTACTAGCGATACTAAACTTTTCCCGTTTGTTAGCTGATGGGTGGGGCATTCCTTCTTTTTTTTTTCTTCTTCTTCTTCTTCCTTAACGTTGTTCATAGAAACCTCCCATGAGGAGATCGTTCATCATCGAAAGTTGATCCCTGTCACACCTTATAATCTCCATCTGTATTCCGGAAGATGAATACATTTTCAAATGTCCCTCTATTCCGGATGACACATTCCAACGTATCGGGGACGTGAAAAAAAAAAAAAAATAAAAAAATAAACCTGAGTTATACATTAGTTATCCCTCCAGTATGACCTAGCAAAGACTTACTGTACAAGAAAGAACTTGAAACTGGGCAACATCCCCGATGGCTTTTTTTTTTTTAAACTGAAACTAGAGAGTCATTCTTTTTTATCACGTAGACATAATAAATAAAAGCTTCCTCCGGGTGTGCTTGCTGCAGTGGTATATAGGGGTCATCATCATCTGTCAAGGTTTCGACATTTTTCTCGCGAATAGCCAAATGAAAAAAAAAAAAAAAAAAAAAAAAAAAGAGGGAGAGAGTCTGAGAAGTCAAATAGGATCGTTAAGTCGTAGATTTTTACGAACGAAACTAACGAAAAGAAAAAAAAACAAGGACGTCTGACTTGTAGCCGCTGTATATGGTCAACTACTAATAGCTTTGGCATTGTGACTGGCAAGATGCCGCATCCGCTACGTGCTCGGAATGGGAAAATCGCATTTTAGCAAAGCGTATTATATCGCAGTGGAAACGGTGCGACGCGAAAAGAACAAAAAAAAAAAAAAAGAAGAAATGTTTACAACGAAAATAAAAAATCCTACTTCCTTTTAAAATTCTTACTTGTTTTCGATAGCTAAACAAAGCGGCCTTGGCCAGGGTAGAGAGGTGCAATAGATCCAAGGAGCTTTTAGGATGATCGTCTGGAGAGGGGACGAAATCACCACGTGAAAACGAGAGGGGAAAAAAAAAGAAGACATTTTCGTGTGTCGAAGGCCAACAAGATGAAACCCGTGTAGTATTCAAATAATGCCTCTTTACATTTGCCCTGTTCCGAGGGCGGATAGGGAGAGAGCTAATGCTGATGGATAAACGACATTCATGGCGTTGGCCGCCGAAAAAAAAACATTGATGCGGTCACGTACAAACCTGCCCCTCGTCTAGCACTCATTTTTTTTTTCTCCGGAGACACGCATGTCTCGGTCCAGGTTAAAAAAAAAATAAATAAAAGAAGAATCTATCCTATAACGCAGATTGATACGTATTTAATACCTATATAGCTTTTTTCGAAAGCATCCCCCTCCACATCACAATCTTCTTTGAAATCGCTTTCATCTGTTCTTTTCGAACGATGGTGTTAAAAGGCCTGAAAACAAATGAAGATATCACTGAAGCCCCCCTCTTTTTTGTCTGTGTGTGTGTGAAGGGGAAGATATTTGGAATTTTTGGTCGGATTTCCCTGTACAATTTTTGAAAAGACGTCAAAAGTTAGAGATGGTCGTCAGCAACAGGGTCAACTTCACATCTTGTAAAATACTAAACACGATAAATATTGCCACCATGATATTTTCTGAATTTTTGTTGTTGTTATAATTTTTTGATTTGATTGGTCTGTTTCGTTTCTAAACAGACCGAACGTGTGCCGATCGCGCTACCGAAACTACTGCTGCCCGGGGTGGACGTTGAGGCCGGCCACGGGACTCTGCATCATCCGTAAGTCAAAATTTCCATTTCACTTACTTTCTAGCGCATTCAATTTCAACTGAAATATTTACTTAAAAAAATAAAAATAAACGAATCTAGCAATCTGTACGCGACCATGTGGTGGACGTTGTGTTCGACCCAACGTTTGTAACGGGGGAACCATTGACGGCAATGGTGGCAATGGCGGTAACGGCGGAATAGGTAATCTAATATTGAAAAAAAAAATTGCAATAAATGCCCTTACCTTTTATGATGTCCAAATTCAGATGCTAACTCGTTGACGTCAGCCAATTCTTGCCCGAATCTCTGCCAAAATGGAGGCACATGCGTCGGCAAGAAATGCGTTTGTCGCCCAGGATTCTCCGGAGAAGCCTGCGAAGATGGTCAGCAATTAGAAATAATTTCAAAAACAAATATTTAATTAAAACAAAATTATATCCGTACAAAAATTCTTAAAACAAAATGGTGGGTTCTATTTATAGGTGTTTGTACTGAGCCGTGTTTGAACGGAGGACGCTGTATTGGTCCCGACCGTTGCGCATGTGTTTATGGATTCACCGGACGCCGCTGCGAGGCTGGTATGTAAAAACCAAATACTACACCCTCATCGATTATCTTCTCTTAAAATTTTTTTTTTTTTTTGCCCCAAACGCCAACAACAAAAGAGCTTTTTGTAAATAAGAAAGTTTGGAACAAGTCAGAAACATCATTCCAACATGACAGATGAAGGGTTGCGTGTAAAGTGAGGGGAGACATCCAATTCGAATTGAACTGGAAAAAAAAAAGAAACGGGAAATCCATTTTTGGGAGAACGAAAGAGGAGAACAAAAAAAAAAAAGAAAACATTTATAGAGGAAGATGTAGAAAACGAGAGAGAAACATGACAGTCATCAATAGCCCTCGAGCTGGAGACGACCCTACTCTTGAAAGATGTTGCCTTGTTTTCCTCATCTCTTTATCCGTGTCCCGGATTCCGGCGCAGGGGAGGCCCATGAAAAATAAAACCGAAATCTTACAAAAGACACGCACCTACTTGACCTCTTTATGATGATAAGCATTTCAAATCTATTAGCCGAGTCGCAGGCTAAGTGCAGAGGGGGGAAAATGAGGGTAGTTCATCGTAAGCGTTTCTCGATTTAATGCTACATTTAAACGCCTCTGTTTGGTAACAGTTTAACTAATTGGAAAACAAAATCTGATGCATTTAATAAACAAAAGATTATCGGACGGGACCGTGTTTCACGAAGATCAACAACGACATGTGCCAGGGCCAGCTGCAGGGCGTCGTGTGCACAAAGCAACTCTGTTGCGCCACTGTGGGCAAAGCTTGGGGCCACCCGTGCGAGCAGTGCCCGGTGAAACTCGACTGCGACAAAGGATTCCTCCGTAACATCCACAGCGGGCAGTGCGTCGGTAAGTCGACTGCCTCTTACGTTAATCACATGTGCTTTAAGAAAAAATAATAACGTAAATGCTACGCTATTACAGATATCGACGAATGCGAGGCTATTCCGGCTCTTTGCGAAGGCGGCCAATGCGTCAACACAATCGGCTCTTTCCGTTGCAATTGCCCACCCGGACAGGAAAGAGACGAAGAGACGAACGAATGCCGCGAAGCGGACGAATGCCAACAAGAAGGCGTCTGCGAAAACGGCCAATGCGTCAATACTGATAATGGATACTATTGTATTTGTAACAAAGGCTTCATTTCCAGTCAAGATCGCAAACATTGCATCGGTAAAAGAACCAATTCTGAATATTTTAAATTTGATAATTCCATTTTAAAAAATTGATTCTTTCAGATGCTCGACGAGGCAACTGTTTTACGACAATCGGTCGCAACGGCCAATGCCGTAACAAATTAGCCATCAAACTGACCAAAAAGGACTGTTGTTGTGGCATCAACATGGGCAAAGGCTGGGGCGATAATGGCGTCTGCGAAATGTGCCCTTTAATCGGAGATGGTATGATTTTAAAAATATAATTTTAAACTTGACTGTATCAAACGAAAAATTATTACAGACACATACGCTCAGCTGTGTCAAGAAGCTGGACACTTGAGCAAGATTAACGAGTGTATCCTGCGGCCAGACATTTGCGGTGCGGGAAAATGTATCGACACGCCTGACGGTTACAAATGTGAATGCAAACCCGGTTACGATGTCGGACCAACTGGCATTTGCGAAGGTACTTGACTACTAAGATATTTTTATTTCTCGCCTATCAGGTTACGCAAACTAATTATTTTTCTTTCCACCGTTCGTAAAGATATCGACGAGTGCAAATTAAAGGGATACTGCCAAGGCGGCCAGTGTATCAACTCTGTCGGCAGTTTTACATGTTCCTGCCCAGCTGGTTTCGATCTGAGCTCCGACGGAAAACACTGTCTAGGTAAATAATCGTTAGCATTTCGAAAAGGAATATTGGGCATTGATTTAAAGCGTTTGGTCGTTTTCATTGCAAATTCAGATCACGACGAGTGCGGAGAGACGGGTATGTGCGCTCACGGAATTTGCATCAACATGGACGGCTCGTTTAAATGCCAATGTCAAGAAGGATATGCTCTGTCGCCATCCGGTCACTCGTGCATAGGTAATGTCTCAACGACCTAAACAGCTTGAACCGATAAGAAAAACTTATTGTTCATCTAGATTTGGATGAGTGCGCCGAAAATCCTCGCATCTGCCTCAACGGTCGGTGTGAGAATATTCCCGGCTCGTTCGAGTGCATTTGCGAAGAAGGTTTCTCCAGCTCGGCAGTCGGCCCTTTTTGCGTCGACATGGACGAATGCGGCCAGACAGGCATGTGCGACAACGGCAAATGTATCAATATGGATGGCTCGTTTAAATGCGTCTGCGACTCGGGATACAAACTCTCGTCGGATGGAAAGACTTGCATCGGTATAAATCAAAAATCTAATTGCAATTTTTGATAGTTGGCAATTTAAAAATTAAAATCATTGCATTTAGATATCGACGAATGTGCCCAAAATCCTTGTCAAAACGGTATTTGCATCAACTCTGCCGGAAGCTTCAAATGCGAATGTCCACCAGGACTCGTTCTGGGTATCGACGGACGGTCTTGTTTAGATTCGAGAAGGGATGTTTGCTACGCTCACTTCCGAGATGGACAGTGTTTGAATCCATCAACGTCACTCGTTACCAAGTCTAGCTGTTGCTGTTGCACAGTGATTTTGGGTCAACCAATGGGCTGGGGCACTCCTTGTCAACCTTGTCCACAACCTGATAGCGAAGAATTCGAACAACTATGTCCCTTCGGTTCTGGAAAAACTCACAGCGGAGATGGTACGAAAATTTTAATCAATTCCAGTTGAAATTCAACTGACTTAAACAAATGTAAATATTGTTTGATTTACAGATATTAACGAATGTGCCCAAAATCCAAATATTTGCACGAACGGAGCCTGTGAAAACTTGTTGGGAACCTATCGTTGTATTTGCAACCCCGGCTATCAGGTCGATAGTTCTGGCAAAACGTGTACTGACATCAACGAATGTGCTATTGACAACCTACTCTGTGACGGGGGACAGTGTCGAAATACGCCAGGCAGTTTCCAGGTAATATTTGCCTAGACAACTGCAAATATTGTTTGATTACTGTATGACATGTTTCTTTTGGTCGTAATAGTGCATCTGTCCAACTGGGACACAGCTGAATGCAGCCACTAATGTCTGTGAGGACGTTGACGAGTGTCGAGAATTGGGAGTTGATGCTTGTGCTAATGGACAATGTGTTAACATGGTTGGAAGCTATCGATGCGAGTGTGCTGATGGAGCTGTTCTGGATAATACTGGACGTGTTTGCATTGGTAAGCAGGAAATGTGGGGCAAATTTAGCAGGAAGAATGAACTTACTTGATATGGAGCTTCACTGCTGGCTGCAAAGTCTTGTCTTTGATGAAAAGAATGCAGATTTCACGACACCCCGCCAAAATGCATGCACCACATGTGAACACTTCACTTGGTGTTCAAATCGAATGGCGATGTGAAGACCCGCTGAGTCATACACCTCATTTTCCATTACAACGTTGCAATTTTTACTACAACGTTGCAAATTTTCATTAAAGTCTCCCCAACCGAAATAATTTGAAACGAAAAATTCAATTTTTATTAATTCTCTTTAACAGATAATCGTAAAGGATCTTGCTGGACCAAAGTGGTGGACGGCCGCTGCGAAAACAACCTCCCTCGACTCACCCTTAAATCTGAATGTTGTTGTTCCGTCGGGTTGGCATGGGGAAGCCCTTGCGAAATGTGTAACACGATCGAATGCGACTGTCCCATCGGCTACGCCAAGGTGGACGGCAAGACGTGCACGGACGTCAACGAATGCGACTTGAACCCGGGCATTTGTAAAGGTGGCGGCATTTGCGTCAACACGGAGGGATCGTTCTCTTGCACTTGTCCGCCTGGTCTGACACTCGACGAGACTGGAACCCGTTGTATCGATCAGCGCCAGGAGCCTTGCTACCTCGACTACCGACACGGAATTTGTACCAAGGAGCTGGAGGGACACTACCTCAAGAGCGTTTGTTGTTGCAGTATCGGTAAAGCATGGGGTCACGCTTGCGATTCTTGTCCAAAACCGGGCTCTGTCGCTTTCGAGGAGCTCTGCCCCAAAGGGCACGGCTACGTCAACCGAAAAGATATCAATGAATGTACAACATTCTCCGACATGTGCGATCACGGCCGCTGCAAAAACAGCATCGGTAGCTTCAACTGTCGATGTAATCAAGGCTATGCCCTGGATGAAGATGGCATCAAATGCAATGGTAGCTGATAATCTTCGTTTCTGAAATATTTCAAAAATAATTAATGATTGTTTTACACTTTCAGATATCGACGAATGTAACATCATGAGAGGAGTTTGCGGCAACGGAACTTGTCAGAACACTAACGGTAGCTTCACTTGCGACTGCGAAGAAGGCTTCGAGAGCACCATGATGATGCAAATCTGCATGGGTAGGCTTAATTCCATCTACGAATTTGATTGATTCATTAATTGTTTATTATTTTTATTGCGAATATACCAGATATTGACGAGTGTTCGCGCACACCTGGACTGTGTCGTGGTGGTAAATGTATCAACACCCCCGGTAGCTTCCGTTGCGAATGTCCGCCAGGCCATGAATTAGCACCCAACCGACGTTCTTGTAAAGGTATAATGGCCAACTTCTTTTTCTTAAACATGTTTCCTATTTAAATCATTGCTTTTCATTTAGATATTGACGAGTGTTCGCGAACAAGTGGTATCTGCTCCAACGGTGTCTGTGAGAACATGATGGGCACTTACCAGTGCGTTTGTAACGATGGCTACCAACAGACTGGGCAAAAATCTCACTGTGAAGGTAAAAAATATTATTTTAATAAAAATAAATATCCTTCTCAAACATCGGGGCTGGTCACTTACAGATTTGGATGAGTGTAACGTTAACAACGGCGGTTGCGACGACAACTGCATGAACACGCCGGGCAGTTTCTCTTGCGCTTGCAGGTAATCAATTAACTTTCATACTTCTTTGATTTAAAAATCGTTACTTGCTATTTTTTCTTTTTCGAATTGCAGTGCAGGTTACATGTTGTTGATGGACGGAAGAAGCTGCGCTGATATCGACGAGTGTAAAGAGAACCCGCGTATCTGTAACGGTGGTAAATGTACCAACACACCTGGAAGCTACCTGTGCACCTGCCAGGGCGGATTGACCACATCTTCAGATGGAATCACATGCGAAGGTTCGATAAACCTTTAAATTTCAGTAAATCTTTACATGTAATCGTATTACCTGTACGTCTTCCAGATATTGACGAGTGCACTACGGCTAGCATTTGCCAAAACGGCGAATGCGATAATACTTTGGGATCATACAAGTGCCGCTGCGAGGAAGGCTACTCCGTCAAGGACGACGGTCCTGGTTGCACGGACGATGATGAGTGTTTGCTTGGAACATTCAACTGTGACGTTAATGCCGAATGTAACAACACAGAGGGTGGTTACGAGTGTCGCTGTCGTGAAGGCTTCACCGGCAATGGCGTTCTTTGTCGTGACATCAACGAATGTTTGACCAACAATGGTGGTTGCGATCAGGATGCCCAATGTATCAATACGGAAGGATCTTTCAAGGTACATTAATCATTGAAATTCTGTAAATAACTTCGATGTTCACCTGGTAAATATTTTTGTGTACCCAAGTGCGTCTGCGATGCTGGATTCAGCGGTAATGGCTACGTTTGTCAAGACATTGACGAGTGTTCAAACGATCCCAGTCTTTGTGAGAACGGCCAATGTCTCAACTACCCAGGATCGTTCCGTTGCGAATGCGAAATGGGTTTCATGCATCCGGATGAACGCAACGAGCAATCTTGCGTCGGTAAGTTTGCGACCCATTTCTTATTTTCCTAAAAAATTAAAGGATTTTAAATTTAATTTCATTATACAGATATTGACGAATGTCAAATGTTCAGCAACCTCTGCGTGTTTGGTAAATGCGAAAACATTTACGGCATGTTCCGCTGCATCTGCGACAAGGGTTTCACGCTGGACGAGTCTGGTGGCAACTGTACGGATATCGACGAATGCGAAAATCCACAAGCTTGTCAATACGGTAACTGTATCAACTCGCAGGGCGGCTACGTCTGTCAGTGCCCGCCACATCACGAACTGATCCCTTCGGAGAACGGATGCGTCGGTAAATCATTTAACATTTTCGATTTTTTTCATTTGTTCTTGTGGTTGATGGAGTCCATATTCAATTTCAGACAAACGTGTGGGCTCTTGCTTCGTGGATGTCCACCAAACTCCAGCTGGCCGAAATGTATGCACCAATAATGTAGATGAAATGGTATCACGTTCTACTTGTTGCTGCTCCGTCGGAAAAGCTTGGGGACCGCAATGTGAACTTTGTCCCCCTCCGGACACTGATGAATTCAAAGCACTGTGTCCGGCTGGATCTGGTTTCAGACCCAACATGATAACTGTAATCAAGTTTAAACCTTTTATTTTTCTTTCTTTACCTTAAGATATTTGAAATGTTTTTCCAGGTCGTGTTGGAAGATATCGACGAATGTTCAGAAATGGATAACTTGTGCAAGAATGGCCGCTGTTCCAATACTTTTGGTAGTTTTATGTGCACCTGTAACGACGGATACCAAATTGATGACGCTAACGCCATGTGCGTCGGTACGTAACAAATAATGAATTATTTTAAGAAGGCATTTCAATTGAAATTCAACAATATTATTACCAGATACCGATGAGTGTGCCCAGGACTCGTTGATTTGCGGCGTCGGTACCTGCGTGAATACAGATGGAGGCTACCATTGCATCTGTCCGGAAGGCTATGTCCTATTACCTGGAGGAAGTAAGTTTTTACCTAAGGGTGATGCTTGGTATGATCGTTTTAATAATTATTGACTTGCCTGGTCCACAGAGGAATGCGTCGACATGCGCAAGGAACTCTGTTACATGAATTACACCAACAATGCCTGCGGCAACGCCATGATCCAGCCGCAAACGCGAATGGTGTGCTGTTGTTCCATGGGTGCTGCTTGGGGTAAAAACTGCGAAGAATGCCCCAAACAAGGATCTCGTAAGGCCATTTGAATTTGCTACTATAAATAGAATAATTTAAAAATTTTTGCCATTTAGGGGAATATTTGACATTGTGTGGTAATCGACCTGGTTCCATCATTGATCCAATGACTGGTGTATCCAAGGAGATTGATGAATGTACGCTCATGCCGCAAATGTGCCAGAACGGTATCTGTATGAACGTTCCAGGTAGCTTCAAATGCGAATGTAATCGTGGTTACATCTACGATGAAGATGCTCATCAGTGCATTGGTACGAACGATTCAAAATTATACACAAAAAATTATTATTAATGTGTCACTTTTCCCTCGTCATTAGATGACAACGAATGCAATCGACTGCCTAGTCCTTGTCGAGGAAACGCTCAGTGCGTCAACACACCAGGAAGCTTTGAATGCGCTTGTCCGGACGGCTACAAACTTGGCATCACTGGAAGAGATTGCGCTGGTAATAATGAATCATAATTATTTTAGAGAATTCAACTTGAAAATGCTATGAATTTGATTACCAGATATCGATGAATGTCGGGAACGACCCGGTATTTGCAACAATGGCGAATGTAACAATTTCCAGGGTTCGTTCCAATGCGTCTGTCGTAGCGGTTACACGCTGACACCTGGCCGTGACTCTTGTGTGGATATTGACGAATGCCAACGCAATCCCAACATTTGCAATAACGGCACTTGTCTCAACACATTGGGATCTTACAAGTGTCACTGTTATTCTGGATTCAAACTCAGCCCTAACAATGATTGTGCAGGTTAGTTAACTTGAATTCACTTTTATAAGCAATTATTAATACCTTGTTATATTTGTGGTCGACAACAGATGTCGACGAGTGCCGTCTATTGCTGGGCATTTGCCGTAATGGCCGTTGCCGTAACACTGTTGGTTCTTTCTCGTGCGAATGTGCCGACGGCTACACTCTCACCGATGACGGCCAAAACTGTCGTGACATTAACGAGTGTACAGAGGTGAGTCCATTAAATATTAGTCTATAAGTGAAGTTCAAATTTAAGAAACAAAAAATGTGTTTACCTTTTTCAGCTTCCTGGAACATGCCCGGCTCCAGGTAAATGTCAAAATCTGATGGGATCCTTTGTGTGTTCATGTCCACCAGGATACGAACTGATGCCGGATGGAAACACTTGCGCAGGTAAATAAAATCACTTAGGTACCTAACATTCGTCAAAATTAAACTTGAATATTCCCAGATGTGAACGAGTGTCTCGTGGATGAAAATCTGTGCGATGAAGGAGATTGTATCAATACCGAGGGCAGCTTCCGCTGTGAATGTCCCAACGGTTACGTCCTCAGCAGCGACGGCAAGAAATGCGTCGATGTCCGCGAGGAGCTCTGCTTCAACAGCTATCGCAATGGAGGACGTGGTAGCTGCTCTGAACCGAGAAACACAGCTATGACCAAGACTCAATGTTGTTGCACAATGGGAAGCGCTTGGGGCAACGCTTGCGAAAAATGCCCAGCTGAAGGAACAGGTAAATGAAAAATTATTCCCCACCTACATGGATCTTGATGGTTAATCCATTTTTTTTTCAGCCGAGTTTGAGAAACTTTGTCCCAGTGGTGCCGGTCGCGGACCTAAAGGAGAGGATCTTAACGAATGTAGCGTTATGCCGGGCATTTGCGAAGGTGGTGAATGCGTCAACACGGACGGATCTTTCCGTTGCGAATGTCCGATGGGATTCGTTCTGGACAGCAGCGGCCGCAAATGCGTTGGTATGAAATATGATTCGCTAAACAAAAAGAAATGTGATTAATTTTTAATACGATTGCAGATGATAACGAATGTGCCGTATCCAACATTTGCCGTAATGGTACCTGTACTAACGTGGAAGGAGGATTTGAATGCGACTGTACGGATGGATTCGCTCCGGGTCCTATGCAGATTTGCGAAGATATTGATGAGTGTCAGGAAATGGGTCATCAATGTGCCTTCCGATGCCACAACGTACCAGGATCCTTCCGTTGCATTTGCCCTTATGGTTACACATTGGCCGCTGATGGTCGTCATTGCCAAGATGTTGATGAATGCTCAACTCCAGCTAACAATTGCAAATTCGCTTGTAAAAATTTGATCGGGTCGTTCATGTGCATCTGCCCAGAGGGTTACACTCAAGTGGGCATGACAGATGATTGTCGTGACGTCAATGAGTGCGCTGCTAACGGAAACCTATGCAAAAATGGACATTGCGTTAATACTAAAGGATCTTACAAATGCGAATGTTACGAAGGTTTCGAAGTCAGTTCTGACGGCAAACAGTGCATCGGTAAATTTCGTTTTTCCTTACCTTATTTTTTCTCATTCTAAAATTCACTGATTTACAGATCGCCGGACTGGATACTGTTTCCGTCAATTAATGAGCGGTATGTGTACAACACATACCAACGGACTGATGCAGGTGACGAAGGCTGATTGTTGTTGCACAATGGGAGCTGCATGGGGACCTATGTGCGAACATTGTCCCCGTAAGGGTAGCGAAGAGTACGAAGAGTTGTGTCTGGAAGTTGGTTACTCCGTTGACGGACATGGTAGAGTTCTTCTCCAATTATTCTGAAAAGAAAATTCTATTTACTTTTGTGTATATTATTTCAGATATTGACGAATGTAACACGATTCCCAATTTGTGCCGTAACGGGCGCTGTATTAATACATTGGGATCCTATCGTTGTATGTGCAACAAAGGATATCGACCGGATCATAGTGGAACTCGATGCATTGGTAACTGGATATTCTTCTACCATCTTCTAGTGAAAACACACAATTTTTCTAATCATTCTTGCCTTCCTACAGACGTTAATGAATGTGAACTGACACCACCGCCTTGCAAGTTCACATGCCAGAATACGGAGGGCAGTTTCATCTGTTCATGTCCCAAAGGATACGTTTTAAATCCGGACGGTGTTTCATGTCGCGATTTGGATGAATGCGCAACCGGTCAACACAATTGTGAACACGAGTGCCTTAACACTCCTGGTAGCTACAAGTGTATTTGTCCTAAAGGATACTCGCAAGTCAACGACAAGTGCATCGGTAACTAACGGTTTACACATCCAACGTTTATGACAGATATTAACCTGTGATTTGATCTAGATGTCAATGAATGCATCGAACAGCCAGGAGTTTGCGTCTCACCAGCTCAGTGTATCAACACACTTGGAAGTTTCAAGTGCATGTGTCCTCGTGGCTTCCAACTGGACCAAACCGGTACACAATGCCAGGATAACGATGAATGTATGGACGATAGCAGGTGTCAGAACGGATGTCAGGTAACTAATTGATGAATGTGTTTCGACATGTCAGCTAATCCCTGATTGTCAATAGAACACCATGGGCAGCTACCGATGTGCCTGTCCGGAAGGTTACGTCCAGCACCCATATTATAGCCAATGCATCGATGACAACGAATGCCAGCAAATGTCACCTTGCGGCAATGCTAACTGCCACAACACGTTGGGAAGCTATCGGTGCGCTTGTCCTGATGGCTACCAATTCGACGGGCAGTTGCTTGTTTGCGTCCAAGTAAAATTATTAGTTTGATTCAACGAAAAATCATAAGATTATTAACGATTATTACCTAATAGGTAAGCAGCGGATGCTCGAATAGTCCATGTGCCTTTGGATGTTCTCCTATAGGTAACAATGGATTCAGTTGCGGATGTCCAAGTGGCTACCAGCGGATTGCTCAGGTTGGTTTCTACGGAAAACAAAATCTAACAGGTTAACGAACCTCACGGTATTATCATAGGGACATTGTATATCAACTATAACGCCAATCAATAACGGTGGTTATGGAGGAGAAGAATACGGACCTAATGGTTTAGATCCTTACAACCAGTCCAAAGACAAAATCATCTCTACTGAAGGATGCTTTTCGTGCAAGGTCAACGGCGTCGGTCCAAGAGGGAAACGAAGCATCGAATACGCCAAGAACTCGACATTAGACAATTTCACTGAACAACTGAACACTAGCCAACCGTTGTCCATTCGAGTTAAGCTCGATCAGACCAGGCACCGCACAAATATCATTCTGCTTCAACCGGCCCTGCGTAACATGAAGGTATTTCAAACATTTTCAAAAATTGTTAGTGAATGCAATTTAAAAACCTTATATAACAGGAACGCGTTGAGTATGAAATCACCAAAGGTAACGAAGGAAATCAATTCGAGATTATGACCAAGCGTGGAAGATGGAGTCTTCATTTCCGACGCCGCCTCAAGGAACCGTCCGTCTTTAACTTGGAGATCCGCGCCGTTAATGACGGCAAGGAACAAAGTGAGGTCGACGAGTCACTTGACTTCCGTGTTCATATTCAAGTCGTCCCCTAAGAAAAAGAAAGTAGAAATTAAGAATTTCTTGCCACAAGTGGCAAAATCTGCCAAAAAACAAGAATAATTGAGAAATTAGATCTTGTTGAAAAGAGAAGAAAAACAATAATAATTTCGTTTCCCTTTTACAATGTCACATCCGGTGTCTGAATATTTGTTTCTTCCTATACGTTCAAGATGTTCAAACTTTCAATCAATACAGTTTCCTTTCCACCTTCTTGTGCACTTTCCAAACTTACCAGAATTCCCACTGCCAGTCCGTAATTGTGTCCCAGGACACTTGACTGCCATCGAGAGTATCCAATTTATCTTTTACGCACCAAAACTGCCTTATTGCACTTCTGAAATTTAGTGTTTGACCATGGGATCATATGCGCTGTTCGCCCTATATCTAACTCCGATGATATGATAACAATGTAAATAATCTGCCTTGTGTTTCTACAGTTTTTTAACGTTTTTCAACCAAGTAATGTGCCTTGTAGAGGATATAGATGTCCTGCTTCTGGGATGCCGTTGCTTACATGGAGGAGTGATCCTTTTTATTTTACCTTATAATTAACTTCTCTGTTATGACCCCTCATAAACACTAATGTCCTGTCACTCAAAATTTGGAAGCCATGCTATATAAGAGCCACGGAATATACGAGCAGTCTTCTCCTAATCGATTCGATTATTCATACATCTATGGTGTCTGATAATGCAAACAATAAAACCAACTATTCATCAAACTGCTGTGTAATGGTGCAACTTACCTTCAAAATGTTTCCAGTCAACAGTGGACAAAAGGAACCTGCAGCTAAACGATCGCACATTAAGTGATCATTTTAACTTTACGTTGCACTCTTTGTCTTACAAATGAGTTGTTGATGCTCAATCTCTGCATTGTCGATCGACATGAGTTCGACCTCGTGGGGTCATCATTCAAACTGATGTCTGCTAAATGTTGGCTGCTACGCCTGTTAAATGTACACAACATTTTAAATTTTACACAATCCCACTACAGCTATAACGCACTTTTGAAGACGGGCGTAACGAGACGACTATACCTTATGGATAACTTAATGTATATTCACTATTTTGGCGGTCTTTCACAACTGTGTGGCTCACCAAACCTATGTAACGGCTTGCCCAACAGAGCACAGCGGTATCACATGCGAACACTAGGCTGCAGGGAGGATCGACTGACAATAGATCGAGCTCTGAAACTTGCCAATTCGCACCATATTATGACGAAAATAAAATAATCTATTGGCACATAAAACTGCAAACTATTCCACATTTGAAAAGTAAAAAACTTATATGCAACAAATTTTTTTAAATGTCAGGGTAAAATATATACATTGCTGTTTAACCGTTTTTGCTTCTTGTTTCCGAAGCAGCCGCAAAAATTTTAATGCTGGTTGGCAGAAGTTGTATTTTTTTGGGGGTTTTTTGTCTAACGAATAGAAAACGTTAACTACATATTTCATCGGTACCACACATAGGACATTAGTGGTACTCTTCCTTTAAAGGAAACAATTTCAAATCAAACATGTACGCCATCCGAATTTTCCCGAGGTTATCAAACCCATGGTATGTACTCCATGACAAACAAGTCGTAAGGAGATTAATTGATTTTCAATGCATGTAAAAAGAATGTGCATATATATACAACTTCGCTTTTATACATGTTTGTTAGGACCAGCCTTAATGTTGCCTTTTCACAGCCAGCCAACTATGCTACTACAACACATAAGCGTACAAATCTTGAAGAAAAATTGGGCTTACCAGAGAGGCCAAAAAAACCTGCATCCCCATATCTGATGTTTGTGAAAAAGACATTTCCAGAGTATGCAAAAATGACTCCTAAACTTCCTTTTAAAGGTAATGCTATATTTTTTTCATTGGGTCTTGTATCATTAGCCATCTTATTCGCTTGCATGTTTTGAACTAATTGTTGAACACAATTTTTGATTACATTAGAGGTTGTGCAGAAGGTTTCTGAAGAATGGAAGAAGGTAGATTTGGAAACCAAAACGAAGATGCTGAATGAATATCATGAAAAACTACAGAAACATCCAGAGGAAGTTGAAAAATACTATAGTTCCTTAACAGATGCTCAACGTATACAGTTGGAAGCAGCTAAACAAGACAAAAGTGATGTCAAAAAGAAAAGGCAGACAATGCAAGAACTGAAAAAAACCGGAAAACCTATTCGGCCAGTTACTTCCTTTGGATTATTTGTCAAGGATGAGTATACTAAGATGCAGTCAAAGCATGCTTTTGGACCAGTGAGTAGCAAATAATAATTCTAGTACATTTTATACCAGTTTTGTAGAGCTGTTTCTCTTTTCTTCTTGCAGTCCGTAATGAAAGAGATTAGTAAGAAGTGGAATAACCTAACCCCTGAAGAAAAAGCACCTTTTAAATCAAGGTACCAAGAAGCCTATAAGGCGTACGAAAAGAACCTTGTTGAATGGGAAGAGGATATGGTTCGGCAAGGGAAAGAGTCGTTTGTAAGAAATCGATCGCGACCAGCCAATGGAGAACCGAAAAAGTCCTCGCTTGTTAAGAGTGCCGAAACAGATCCTGTTAAACCGTTGATTAACAAATAGGGAAACACAGCCTGTAACTCTGGCATCCCTCTCCAATGTTCAGATCATGTCACTCCCATTGGAACAGAATCGGAATGCATCGCCGAACATTTGACAGATCTCCGTCAAGCTCTAGAATGGCCTAAACATCTTTGTTTCAGTATCTGCTATATTATTTTTTTCTAAGTAAAATGGTTATCATATGAATTGCTATTTTAATTTGAATGCTGTCATATCCACCATTTTAGAGTTGAGTTACAGGCACATAATATTTTCACATTTTCCTTACCTCATAGCGATAAAGAAATAACGTGTGTGCTAACAGAAATAAAACTTGCCACAAAGAAAATGTTTATATTACAACAGTATATATCTGAAAACTTACAAAACAGGCAAACAGGTAGACACAGAGATCTTGCATTAACATCTGAATTGTTTGCATGACTCTGGTTAGCTGGGAGAGCTTGTTCTGTGGTAATCCACTTAACATGAGAACTGTGTTAAATACATTATTAGATGGCTTCTGGTCTTCTGTCTTTGTTAGTAGTAAATATGCTTCAAAAATCCCAAATGGAATAAGCACGTTCTGCAAAATAAATACAATTAGTTGTTTTCCAATTGTAGATTTCCACAATTTTATTACGTGGCCTATGAATACTCCAAAACTTGTATAGAGAAGAGTTATGGAAGTAATAGCAAGAAATACTAATAATCCAGCTGTGTTCTTAGGTAGATCTTTAGTCAATAGACCATTTTCAGGCAGACCCCCATCCACTTCGAAAAATGTCTTGCTTGTTTCTGTACTACCCATCATTTGGTATGTTGGTGATGCCAAAGTTGCATTCATATTAGATCTTTGCCTAATATGGTGCTCTTCTTTGGGTACTGCTTCTGAAACTGTGCATGGTTCTGACCCTACTTTTCCATTTTCTCCAGACGCGAATGAAGATGACAGCAACTCAGGTGATTTCGTGGTAGTATCTAAACAAAATACATAATGCCATCAGGTGCAAATGATCTATACTTTAGCAGCTTACCGGTATGATCTGTAGCCACTCCTAAAATCCGTTGAAGTCGTTTTTCTGAGTTTTCCAGTATGCGCCGCCTTCTTGCCTCTCTCATTTCGTCTGACATTGTTGTTTCCAGTATAAATAAACACAAGAAAAATTTAATGACACTATTAAACACTTTTCCCCTTAACAAAACACGACCACCCTACGTAGTGCACCACACGCAATTCAGACGTCAGGAAAAAACAACATAATACGCTGGCTCTACCGGTAGGTGGCATAACGTTAAACAGTCAACCGTGGCGGGTAATTCAGAAATGTTTTGCCATGTACCATTAGATACATTAAACCGTAGTCATAAAATATTTAAATTTTATTTTACAGATTTTGCCTTTACCTTTGCGGATATAAAGAACCAAATTACGTGCTCTAAAAACCAACGAAATAAATCCTATTTAGCATGCTTGGTGAAATTTCATGACGTTGCTAAAAAGTAATTGTTTAAGAGACGCAATCAAATAGGATATTTTATTACCGTTTGGTCTGGACCTAAGGAAAGAAATGTTGACCTGACGGAAATTGCATTATCAAAGCAAAATAAGGGCGACGTTTTATGCCACCAACACTGTAGAAGTTGGGCCACTAGAATCTATACGAAAGAAGTACAAAAGAAACCAGCAGGATTCCAAATGCCTAGGTACCGCATACACCATGTATATGGTGGGGTTGTGCAATTCACTGAAGGGAAAGGGCCCAGTATGGAAACAGATGAGTTTGGAGTGCACGGAACTGTGTTATAAGAAAACATTATTACTGCGACAAAGAATACCCTTGCTGAAAAAGAAATCGGCTAAAGGTAATTTATGTACTTACCTTTGTTAGTCTTGAACATTACTCGACGGCTATCGATTTCCTCTCCAAAAACGTTCAGCAAAAATGCGCTAACAATAATAGAACACAACAGCATCTGTGAGATTGCATTTAAAAGTTGTTTAGTTTAAATGGCTATTGCATATGGAAAGTTATCATAAAAATAAAGAAAAGTAGTTTTTACTTACCGTTAAAAAGCGTAACATTTTTAAACAAGTGTAGCCGACTAAGCCTATCGTACAACTAACACACATTATTTCAATGTCCCAAAACCTTGAATACTAACCAACGGTTTCTGCCACTGCTCCAATTTAGCTCCGCACGCTACAAACGTAACCAGCTGTGCAGCCACTTGACAAATTCGGCAGCATTCTATGAATCATCCCTATGTTAGCATAGGCAGCCATATCCCAACCATTTCCGACTTGCATTGTCTATCACTTTCGGCGCCCAAATAAATTCACCATAATTTTTAGGACACAGAAATACAGTGCAACAAGTACGGCTAGAAATGCACACAACCAGATGTGGTATCATTGTCTTACTTGTACATGTAGTGCACATGTAGCTGTTTCTTACGTCAGCTTCACATACTCACGAAAGCTGGGTAAGTAAAACGTTACTTTTTTATGATCAAATGATAGAAATTGTAACTTGGACTGAACCATGTAATATATACTACTTGGCTCAAAGTTAAATAATTTGCTGAATTGGGCATGCAACTCAAATAATGGAGATATAAATTTTATGTTTAATGAAAACAATAACTTTAAATTGATAGCTAGAACTTATTGCAAATACGAGTTATAATACGCACCTGGCACTGCTTGATACCTTACTGGATAGGATGGGTATGAGCTATGCTGGTAATTGTAACTGGGAATAGCAGCCGGCTGATGCTCGTAGCTGTAGCCCGAAGTTGGTTTGCGGCCGGTGTAGGAAGGACTCTGGTAGTAGTATCTAGCATTTGGTTGACAGTAAATGGTAGGACACTGGTAATTTTATCCAGGAACCGAGGAAGCAGCGTAGCTGGGGGAGGCTGTACTGTGGTAAGCTGGATTTTTTGTTGTGTAATAGTTGGGAGCAGCGGTTGTGTAATGGTTGGAGGCAGCGGCTGTGTAGTACGAATAGTCCGTTTTATAGTGCGAAGGTTTGGCGTTGGTGCTAGCATATTCCGTGGTGTAGTAGATAGAAACCGTAGTGGTGTAGTAGGAAGGAGCTGCGGTGAGGGAGTGTCCATGAACTTCAGCGCAATTGGCTGTTGTGATGTAGTAAGACGGGCTCTTTTCATATTACGCAACTGCGGTGGCGTCGTAGTAAGCAGGTAGCTCTCGGTAGGATGGCGAAGCAGATGGGTAGTATTAACCAGCTTCTTCTTGATGGGGTGCAGCATTGGCATAGTAGTAGGAAACAGATTCCTCATAGGCTCCGGTAGCAGATTCAACGTCGTATGGGCTAATGTAACCGCTGGGGATATAGTAATTTTCTGCAGCTTGGTGAGAACTGTCTGCGGTGTAGGCAATAGGTCCATATGCATAGCTAGCAGGAGTGGAATGGTAAGGATATTCTTCGTACTGGTAGCCATCAATGGTATAAGCTGGCGCAGGATAATAAAAAGACGTTGTTGGGTCGTCGTACTCGGGATGGTAGGGCTTTCCTGCATAAGACGCTGTATCATCGTAGTGAGGAGCAGCTGTTGTGTAACCGTAAGAGGGATCATTCTCGTATTAAGGACTAGCTGTGGTATAATAGCCAGCAGTGGAGTAAGCTGTTGTAGTATAATAAGAAGCCGTTGCTTCGTAATACGATTGGGCTTCAACTTTGTAGCCAGGAGGGGTGTAAGACGGAGTAGTGTAGTAAGAAGGCGTCGTCGTTTTGTAAGTTGGTGCCTCAGTTTCGTAGCTAGCAGTGGAATAATCCGGCGAATTGTAATAAGAAGTCGTTGATGGGTAGTACGAATGAGCCGCCGTGGAGTATGGCGAAGTCGATTTATAAGCAGTCGTCTCGTACTTCTATAAAGAAAACGATTTTATTAAAATGTAAACATTGCTGTGTTCAAGGCATACTTGATAAGGTGAGCTGGCTGAAGTGTAGCAGTTGCCGTACGATGAAGAAGGTTTTGAAAATTATGCCATTTCCACACCATATCCAAGTTCGACGACGCCACCCCCGACATCAACAACGCTAATCGTTAGCGAAACAAGTGAAAGAATCAGTCCAAATGTTTCTAAAGAGCATCAAAGAGATGGAACAAATAACTGTTACAGGACGAAAGTATTAAGGTGCTAAAAAAAAGCTTTAAAAATTTGGCCATAAAGAAGAAGCAGACGCTAATCACAAAGGGTTACACGACGTACACATGAAAGACGAGGGAACCATCTTACTGAACTGAACGGCTTAACACGTGAAACATTGAAATTTACTTTAACTTACCCATTATGATTGGATACAACCCTGAGGTCGAGATATACTCAACTGACCTGCAAACACATTTTCACCGGTTATATACCACTACTCATCCTCTTAAAATGTTCAGGAGTTCGAACGCCTGATTACTCCTTCACAACGTGGTCATGACATTGGCGCCCTGAAGCCCAACTGATATTTCGTCCTGTCAGATTGTCTCCTTCGTGAAAACAATGAAAAGTATTTTTAAAAAAGATTGACATTGCTTGTTTTATAACAATTCAAATTAAAACAGTTATTTATACAAATATAATTCATAATATTCTTCTTTATTGTGATTTTCTGGATGTACTTTGTTTTGTTTTTCTGGCAAAAACTTTTAGAATTAGTTTGGCATTGTCGCCCTATGGTCGTCGGCAGACGTATTTTGCCCAGCAGACAAACCAAAATACTAAACAAATTGCAGCTCTTGTTGTTGTTTGAATATTTGATATTCTAAAAAAACAAAAAGAATACTATGGCTTACAGAAGTAAAATGTGTAGCTTGCTTGGAAGAACTTGGATTCCAACGAGACAAATGGCAAAAAGCGTTAGCTCGATGAGTACCACATTAACTCTTAGCGGGTAATTGTAAAAATTCCTTAAAATTTTTTTTGTTATGCAACACTCATTATAAAATTTTTTGTACTTGTTCAAATCAGATTGCAAGGAAGCCAAATGACTCTAAGAACCTGTTCTTCCACAGTATCAAATATACGATGGTTGCATGCCAGTCCACCAAGTCAGATGTTCATCCAAACACAGGACACTCCAAATCCCAATAGTTTAAAATTTATTCCTGGAGTTCAGGTAATTTAAAAACATATATTTAGTTGAACATGTATATTATTAGTTAAATATGTTTATTGATAGGTTCTTGAAAGTGGAACAATGGATTTTCCAACTCTAACTTCAGCACAATGTTCACCTTTGGCCAAACTGCTGTTTCGCATTGAGGGTGTCAAATCAGTATTCCTTGGTCCTGATTTCATCACAATCACAAAAGTGCAATTTTATTAAGTCATTATGAAGGCTGCCATTAGAAACTTGCCATTGTCCATAGGTGGATGAAGAAACAGATTGGCAAACCATTAAAGCAGAAGTATTTGCAACAATAATGGATTTCTTCACCAGTGGACTTCCTGTAGTAAATGAAGGGGCTACTAGTACCATAGATACTGGTATTCATCATCACCAGCAGAGCCAATTCTGTTTAACACCGTTCTTTTTTCCCTCCTTCTACATTCATAGATGGAAGTGAAGAAGATGATGAAACTGTATTAATGATCAAGGAACTGCTAGACAGCCGAATCCGACCCACTGTTCAAGAAGATGGAGGAGATCTCGAATTCAAAGGTTTCAAGGATGGAATCGTTTATTTAAAGTTGCAAGGATCCTGCACCAGCTGTCCAAGTTCAATGGTTACGCTGAAAAATGGAGTTCAAAACATGTTGCAGTTTTATATACCCGAGGTATGTCACATATCATGTACTTCAAATTCTAAAAAACTAATTAACATAATTATTGAATTTATTTTCACAAGGTTATCGCGGTAGAACAAATATTAGAGGATGAACGTGACATAAAAGCGAAAGAAGAATTAGAAAAGCTTGAAAAAACGCTTCCTAAATGAACCTTGGGAAAATTTTAAGGTATCTGTTAATATGGAATAAATAGTTGCTACTTCTGGCAAATCTACCTACTAAATTCCTACACTACGGTCAAATTGATTAAACTCCCTGTATTTTTAAAGTGAGTAATAACGCTGTACTTGCCTGGATTACCATGCATTTTATGTAATCCTTTTTGTTTATTACCCATGATGTGTATAATAATTTTCTGTTGAGGAGGTGGCACAATAAGTAAGATTATTATTTGAATTATTGCGGCCAGATCATGAAGTTGCCTGACGTACGTATATCACTGGAGAACGGTGGTATTAGCAGCAGGAATCTTTTCAGTCAAATTTACGGTACATATCCACAAGTTGATCTCGGAAATATGTGCGAAGTTCCGGGCGTTTAGACTTGAGTACCGGTGTTAACAAACCATTCTCTACCGTAAAGAGATCTGGATGCAAGTAGATATCTTTTACCTACGAAAAATTATCTTAGTGAGTTTTTGCTGTAGTGCTGTAATAAACAAAGAATGGCAGTATACCTGTTCGAAGGATTTCAGGCCCCCCTTTTTCCCCAAATCAGTTAAATCATTCAGTATAAGCTGCTTCATTTCGGGTACGTTACAGAGAGCCGAAAGGCTACCAAAAATACCATGCTGATTTGCATAGTGCCTGACGCTCTCTTCATCTGGTACAACGACTCCGACTGTGCATGACTTGAGGCTTTCACCGTGCACGAAAACTTGCGCAACATATTGGCTTTTGATGTAAATACTCTCAATCTTCTCCGGGGCAATGTATTCACCTTGCGACATTTTGAAGATGTGTTTCCTTCGATCGATGATCTTCAACGTTCCGTTCTGTAGAATGAAAATGAACGAATATAAATAAGGAAAAAGTATTATCAGATTACACACAACTTGCATCTAAAAAGGTGCCGATGTCCCCCGTGTGCAACCAGCCATCATTGTCCAAGGTCTCTTTTGTCTTCTCAGGGTCTTTGAAATAGCCTTTGAAGACATTAGTGCCTTTGACACAAATCTCACCACGGCCACTAGCAGCATAATAATTCATGTCGGGTACGTCAATTAATTTAATAGCACAGCAAGGAATCGGTGTACCAACATGTTCCGGAGTATAATCCCCCTGTAGAAAATAGTAAGTTAAAGTCATTAATGATTTCTAAAAACACAATTGAAGATCTGTGTCTATTACATTAACAGTTAAAGTCGTGGGGGCAGCACATTCCGTAAGTCCGTAACTTTCGACAATGACGCATCCTAGTGCGCATCGCATAAAGTTCATAACAGCTCCAGCCAAAGGAGCTGAACCCACTACAATTAACCTGATCCGTCCTCCCATTCCATCTTGAACTTTTTTGAAGATGAGTTTGTCCCAGATGGTGTTCCTCTGGATGATACCACGTCGCAGATCTCTCTCTTTCGAACTGAGAGCAGCGTTAAAAAGCAAACGCTTAACTTTCGAGTTGCTCAAACCAGATTGAACTTTATCGTAAATGCGATTGAATAAACGTGGAACAGCTGGCGTGATGGTGGGCTTAAGAGCCTGCATGTCGTCCATCAAATTCCGGATGTCACCGCCAAAGAAACCAATACCACCTCCACCTATATAGAGGACTAAATGGGATATGCGTTCCAGCATGTGGGCCAAGGGAAGGAACGAAATCATCACGTCCGAGCTGTTGGGCTTCGTATCTCCCATATGTAGTAATATAGCACTGGCGTCGGCAATCACGTTCTCGTGAGTGAGCATGACACCCTTGGGGTGCCCGGTCGTTCCAGACGTGTAGCAAATGATGGCCAAGTCCTCGGGTCTAGGTGGCTGAGGAAAAACAAAGAATGTAATATAAATTACGTCAATTTGGTTTTCCGTACACACTTACCACTGGCTTGAATTTATATTCGTTGCCCAACATTTCGACGTCGTGGAAACTTAATATGTTGATACCGTTTCGTTTGGCCAATTCAATTGTTTCGTTAGAAAGTGGTTTAATGTGAACCAAATGTTTAAGACAGGCAGGTATGTCTTTTAGTAAGGACCTACACTTTTCATCGTTCTCACAAATAACGAGTGACATCTCGGCTGTCATTTACAAACAGAAAATTAGAAAGTTCGCACACTCCATTTAAAGAATACAAAATTACCTTGATTGATAATGAACTGACAAGCATCAGGTCCCAGAGTATCGTAAAGTGGCACAACGACCATGGAGTAGGTGTAGAGGGCATATTCGCTCAACACCCATTCGGGATTGTTTTGGCTATAGACGCCGACTAGAGTGTCGGATCCAGGCTTCAAGCCAAGAGCCACTAGACCAGAACCAAAATTTTGTGCACGCAACATAGTTTCTTGATAACTTATCCATTGATACTTTGACGAGGGATCAGCTCTCCAACCCAAACAAGGTCCATTATCTGTGACAGGTAAGGTTAATTTGTATGTTGCCTTTTAGATTGATGACTTTTTATGATTGTGAAATACTTGAAATGCGTGATCCACGAGGCATTACGTCGTAGAGAGTCCGGGTGTCGTCGTACAGATATCGCATGAATTTCATTTCATTTCCATGTGGTGAAAATCTGGAATAGTGGATCAAGTCCGGGCCCTATATAAAACGACCTGCATTAAAATCATTACACATACAGTTATTTTACAGGGGATCAAACAAACTTTATTGATTCTATTGACGAATTTATCAATAGGATTTAATATAATGATTAGGGTTTCACCGAGATGTGAGCAACTGACTCTTCTTTTGCAATTACATCAAGGATACATCCGTAGTAATAGCATCCGGTGTCCCAGTTATTATTGCCAAAGTACCATCAATGTGAGCAAACCTTGACCTTGACTATTTTCGTACACGGGAAGAATAATATTATTGATGCGCGTACTACTTGACTTGCTTTTTAATAAGCGGCCTTGTCCTTAAAACTACGCAATAAAAATAGAATTATCTCACGCTTCCGGAATACATCCACACTCCAGTGCAATTCAACGGTAATTTCAACCAATTGGACTTAAAAGCCAGGTGCTTGTCCCTCTCGGCGTAAATACAACGACGTTTAGGAAGCCGCAGACTACTGTACGTGTTTTGGTGTGCAACAGAGCAAAGAGAGAACCAAAAAAAGACCAGACGAAAATTGGCAGTCAAGTTGTTTACCTCAACCATCGTTTGATTGTCCAAATTGAACGGCGGCTGTATTGGAGCAGGTTTCTTGGCCAAGTAATAAGCCGAAGCAGCAGCAACTCCAATCCCTGCAATGGCCAACATGCCTGCTGCACCACTAATAAAATCATAGTATTGTTCATCATCTTGATCTGTAAAAATTCAGAAAATAAAACAAAGGAAAACATTAATTTCAACTGCAGCAAAACAAGTAAAATGCTCAAGGTTACGGACGGATTGTACGATAACAAGCTGACTTCCGGCTTTTTGCCACGTTTTACGCATCAAGAATTTCACACCAGATGACAAAAATAGTTCTGAATGCTTGGTGTCACTTTTCTCATAAACAAGAGTTAACAATGCAATATGGGGGACTTGGCGGGAAACATGAAAACGCGCCATTTTAATGTAACCTACGTGTCAACATTGAGCAAAGTGTTGGTACGTTTTTATTTTGAATCCAATGACGAACAGAATTACATATTTAATTGTGTAGTATTTCACGTGTACATTTCAAAGATGTATACGTTACATAAAGATGGGCAATCCAACCCTGAAACCTAGTTTAATGTGGACTAGACTACTTTCACTCAGGCCACCATGATTGCCTATCACATTTTCAAGGTAACCAAAAAGAGAAACGGCACAATAATTTAAATTTAAATCCTCCACCGAACTAAAATTTAATGTATTTACCGTGAACAAACTCGTCTGTACCAGCGGAAAACATGGAGAAGTTCTGTCAAACGTCAGGAAAAAACACAAATCCCTGGGTAAGTGTCAGTTCACAAAATCAAACTGCTTGCAATCCTGTGTATTTTTCCAGGAATGACAGAAAATGTGGGCAGCAACTTGCCGCGAACGGTGGACAACTGAACTAACTGAAATCGATTTTATATTATAGGGTAGCGAAAAGGGGAGGACTAGTATAGAAACCACGTGATGGCATGATTCTTCTCAACCAATGAG
Source organism: Daphnia carinata (assembly GCF_022539665.2). Classification (NCBI taxonomy): domain Eukaryota; kingdom Metazoa; phylum Arthropoda; class Branchiopoda; order Diplostraca; family Daphniidae; genus Daphnia; species Daphnia carinata. The sequence continues at coordinate 4,404,680 of NC_081340.1, read as the reverse complement.
GAATAAACAGAGTATTTTTTTTTTATTTTGTACATTGGATATTTTCATTTGTTGAATAAACTGATATAATCATCCTAAATGAGAAATATTTAAATGTAAATACGAGAATGTAGCTCGAAGCAAACCTCATTTGTTATTCCAGGTAAGTTAATTTGTTTAACACTAACTAATTAATGAAACAAATAATAGTCAGCTAACGTCATTCAATAAGTTTAAATTTAAAAATACTTCTCCACGTAAAGCAAATAGTACTGATACGCAAGGCAGTTAACATACCGTTAACAATTAACTTACCTTTGAGAAAGTTTATAAGAGATGCGAAATATGATCCAGTTTCAGCTAAGGAGAATCAAGGGAATTAAGGACAAATATTTTTATTTAAAAATTTACCTAGGTTCATTTTTTTTTTTCAAAACCTGTTTTAAACTGGAAAATCTAGTTTGACAAGTATATTCCACTGGTCTTCAATCTTGTTTCTCGAAACTTTAGACTACGTCGACAGATGTGGAGCTATTGTACGAGATGCATTTTGAGGGCATGCATCAGCTGAATTCCAACAAGCAACAAGCCTCAACGTAGGCTCTTCAGCAGGAAGAGTTTTCTTTCGGGATCTTAATGAAATTATGGTCAACTAGGTCACATTATTTCTCTAGACTTAAGTTGAACGAACTGCTTTGCACGAAATCCATTACAAAAAAAAAAGAAAAACTGTTTTCAAAACACGATTCGTTCATTGCGTGATAGTTTTTCACCATTTCCGAATTGACGTCAAATTGCCGAACAGTTTGGAACTGCTGTTTTTGAGCTTCCGCTTAAGCAAAGAAGCGAAGCAATTTCCATTCACGATTTGCCACATCGATTAACGCCAGATTTCGTGAATCGTTTACCCTACTTCATCTGGATTTCAGTGATTGCATTTCACACGAATTAAGTGTAAGACAAACCAAATATACTAAGATTTTCTCATTTTTACGTACACCTGGCAGCCATATTTGTACCGTATGACACTAACGTAAAAACCTAGAAAAGAAGAACAATTTTCATTCACACTTTTTCAACAAGTAAAAAGAAAAATACCTTCTGCCATAGTCTTTTCCACGATATGGTTTGAAAAAAGTATTCTGTAACACACTTGCTACTAAAATTTCTCCATACGCCCTACATCAGTTCGTGTTCACGAGATAAACCCTAATCAGCGAGCCTTTACAACATTAAAGCTTCGTTTGAAACTTCTACTAAAGGATCACGACGTTCATCGATCCCGACTGGCTCAATTTGGCATCCGAAGTCTGCTGTACTTGTCGATTTGATATACACACTAAGAAAGTCTGAATAATACACAGGCAATGGAATGGTAAAAAATCACATCCTGCTGCTATAGCAGATTCTAAGAAAAGATACCCCAACAGAGGCATTTTAGTGGCAAAATTTAAAGCGACCTGACAACTGGGTTCTACAGAGTAAGATTAGTTTGTAAAATACAGACTTTTAGTGATGGGTGAGCAACATTATCGGGCCATTAGTAGAAGAAAATTTCTAAGAACAAAACGCCCTAATGGATAACAAAATGTCTGACCGTGTAGTGAGTCTCAAGTCCGTGACAGCTCGTGTTTGTGTTTCTAGTTAAACTTGCGATAAACATATTCAAGTTGAGGTTTGAAGTAAGTACGAAGTTCCGGACGTTTCGATTTTAGGGTCGGCGTCAATAGACCGTTTTGCACTGAAAAGGCTTCTGGGTGTAAATAGATGTCTTTGACCTGCATAGAACATATGCACTTCGTAATGAACAGATGGCATGACAAAGAGAAAAGAAAACAAACCTGTTCAAAGGATTTGAGGCCAGCCTTTTTTCCCAACTCAGTGATGTCGTTCAATATAAGTTGCTTGATTTCGGGCATGTTGCAAAGAACCGAATGCGTACCCTGTATCCCGCGTTCTTCTGCGTAGCGTTTGACATTTTCCACATCGGGTACGATAACTCCTATGGTGCACGACTTGAGGCTTTCACCATAAACAAAAACTTGTGCGACATATTGGCTTTTGACGTAGATACTTTCGATTTTCTCAGGCGCAATGTATTCGCCTTGCGATAGTTTGAAGATGTTCTTTTTACGATCGAGGATCTTCAACGTTCCGTTCTATGCAATCAAAGCAGAAAATTTGTAAATATTTGATGAACATTATCGCTTCATGACTACAAACTCACATCTAGAAAGGTGCCAATGTCGCCAGTATGGAACCAGCCGTCTTCATCTAATGCCTCCTTGGTTTTTTCAGGTTCCTTGAAATAGCCTTTGAAGACGTTAGTGCCCTTAATACAAATTTCACCACGGCCGTTTGCAGCATAGTATTTCATTTCTGGCACGTCAACGAGTTTAATGGCGCAGCAAGCAAGCGGCGTTCCAACATGTTCTGTAGTATAATCGCCCTGAAACAGAAGGTAAAAGAAAATTATAATAACGATGATACAAAATTAAATGTTATGTTGATTACGTGGACGGTGAGAGTTGTTGGGGCAGCACACTCGGTAAGCCCGTAGCTTTCAACGATGACGCAGCCCAGGGCACAGCGCATGAAATTCAGAACGGTTCCAGCCAGAGGTGCCGAACCGACAATGATTAATCTGATGCGTCCGCCCATGCTATCCTGAACTTTGCTTAAGACAAGCTTGTCCCAGATAGTGTTATTCCGGACGATACCATGTCTTCGTTCGTTTTCCTTGGAACTAAGGGCTGCATTGAAGAGGAAGCGTTTAAGAGCCGAACTGCTCAATCCACTTTGAACCTTGTCGAAAATGCGATTAAATAGCCGCGGGACGGCTGGTGTGATTGTTGGTTTCAGAGCTTTCATATCATCCATAAAATTTGCGATGTTTCCACTATAGAATCCGATAGCGCCTCCTCCCATGTAGACACCGACGTGAGAAATACGTTCCAGCATATGAGCCAATGGAAGAAAGGATATCATTACATCCGTGTTATTGGGTTTCTCGTCCCCCAGTTGCAAAAGTACGCCACTTGCATTCGCTACGACATTTTCATGGCTCAGTACGACTCCCTTTGGGCTGCCTGTCGTTCCAGATGTGTAACAAATGGTGCACATATCTTCGGGTCTTGGAGGCTACAGTGCCAAAAAGCGAGCTCGTTCACAGTCTACAGGATTTCTTAAAATATAACTGATACAGCAATGCGCAAAACATACCACAGGGTTATATTTTTTCTCCATGCCAGTCTGTTCAACAAGCTCGAAGCTTAACGTGTTGATGTTTAGACGTTTCGCCAATTCCACAGTCTCTTTGGAAATGGGTTTAATATGAATCAGTTGTTTGAGGCAAGCAGGCGGATTGTTAAGCAACGACTTGCATTTTTCATCATTTTCACAAATGACCACCGATATCTCAGCTATACAATCATTAAAATCCACATTAAAAACCAGTAACTGGCTCATTACATTATCAAATTTTACTTTGGTTGATGATGAAGCGGCACGAATCCGGTCCAAGAGTATCGTACAGTGGCACAACAGCCATGGAATAGGTATAGAGACCATATTCGCCTAAGATCCATTCTGGACAGTTTTGACTGTACATTCCCACGAGTGTACCAGGTCCCGGATGGAGGCCCAGAGCAACGAGACCCGAGCCAAAATTCTGAGCACGTAGTAAGCTCTCTTTGTAGCTCATCCACTGGTACGGTTTTGTAGGATCTGCCCTCCATCCCAAACAAGGTCCATTGTCTACACCAGGGACAAGTGAATAGATTAATATGAATTTAAATTTTTCTTTTCCGACAATCCAATTCACTTGAGACTCGCGCTCCACGCCGGAAGACATCATATAGAGTACGAGTATCATCGTAGAGATAGCGTAGCAATTTTATTTCGCCACCTTCTTTGGACAAATGCGAGTAGTGAATAAAATCAGGTCCCTGTAAAATTAAGACATTTTTCAATCATTCAATACAATTCACATTTCATGCAATCAAACAAAGTGTGGTAAATTGTGCTTTGTTTATGCTCCATATACTGAATGATCTAATTCCTTATAAGCAAACGTTGAACTCCCATACACAAACAATAGCTGAACAGCTGTAGCTGATGCCAACGGTTTCGTGAACGAAAATGTTTTTTTGGGATTGGGGGAATTTGGCAAAAAAACATATCAAACCAGTTATCCACTACCTACGACTATACGATCAGCAAAATTAACGGTTTCTACTGAAACTGCGTACTACGATAGCTTGTTTAAAGCAAAAAAAAAAAAAAAAAAATCAGGTCTGATTTCTTTTTTTTTTTACCTCAATAAATGTTTGATTATCCAAATCGAAAGGTAACTTTGCTGGCTTGGGTTTGCTTATCCAATTGTAGGCTGTCGCCACAGCCACTCCAATTCCGGCGACTGCTAGAATGCCGGCCGTACCCGTAATGTAGTCAAAGTTTTGTCCATCGCCTGATGTTCCTGTGAAGCAATTGGAACGTCAGTTTTCATTTTATTGATAACACGAAAGAAGAACAAAGGGTCATGTTATTCTTTTTTTTCAAAAAAACATGAGCCGGTTTTTGTTTTTGTTGTTGTTATTAGACATTCCAATTGATTTTTCGTTAAAAATTTTGGGAATGGTAAACCGGAAAAACCAGTGGTACTTGAAAGGCAAGTAACCGAAATCACGTCTGATTTGCCAATGGCGAAACGCCTTTTGCTGTAAAAAATTTTTTTAGCTCTGTTTTAATTAGCCTAATTAAACCTTATTCAGAATATGACTAAAGCTCTCGCAGTTTCAAAATTTTAAACCTAAACGTTATTTTGATAGTTAACAATGACTTAGACAAAAATTTACATTCATAATGGTCAAATTCAAATTGTAGGCATTTCAAAATAGAAATTCCCGATTGTCAAAAATTGAGCATTAATACGGCAAAGCGATCAATAAACGACTGACGATGTACGCATGACTAAAACGCTTGTACGAAATCCACTTCCTCGTTGACCTTACCGTAAACTAAATCCGAATCTGTAGGAAACATGACAACAGCTCTTGAAAGTAGTTTTTAAACATACACGAACGGCACTTAAAGCCAAATAAACTGTGTAAATTATTGCTGCGTACACAATAGAGAACACCGATGCGAACTGAGTACGGAGAAGGGTGAACTTATACTAACATCAATAGTTCCTATTCCTCAGGCTCTTATGTAGCCTCGGTTCTAGTACTCCCCTTTATTGATCGGCTTCCGACTAGAAACGCTAGTTTGACCAGTCCTCTGCAACTCAGTTTTTTTAAACCGGCAAAGAGATCCCTTATTCGAAACGCAAGTACTCGATTGCACAAACGGTCCCACTTCACCGTCATTTTGATAAAGCTTTTATTCACCTGCTTTGCAGGCAAAGAAAACTTCTTGCAGCCCTGCAGCTACTCAGCTGCTTTTTTTCTCGATTCGTAATTGGCTTTCTCTCTGTTAGCAAAATACCAGTTTTGTTAAGACAAAAAAAAAGAACATTTTTCCTTGGGTGAACTACAAGGTACCTTGTGCTTGGCATGTAAGTATTGAAATGAGGTGAATTTCCAAATAGCACTAAAGAACCTGGATAAACTGCCGGGGAAACGAGATTACCTTGAAGCGTAGAAATGTCTCTCGAAGAAGAGGCGTTTGAGTTACCAAACCACTCTGACACAATGCTCATTCAACGATCTTATATCTGATGCAAATAAGAGGCATCGTTATTTTAAGAATGGAACCTGAAAATGGGCGTTAGGTCACAGACACCTGGGTTATCTCATTGCTTTTCGTAAGTTGTAACGCTGCAAGGTTAAACCACATGTCTGTCTGCTACGGGAAAAGATGGTTTGCGCCAGACGATCGAAAGGAGGAAGGGGCAGCGTTGCCACATGACAACGTCAAATGAATCAGACGATTTTAATTTAATTCTCATTCTTCTTTTATGTGAAAAAAATTTTGGTTTAAGTTTTCTATTTGATTGTGCTTAAAAAATTGGCAAACTAACTTAAGAAATTTGCTGAAATAAGTGTTTTGATTAGATGGTGATTTGGCCAAGCCAAGATTCTATTGAATAACTATGGCAAGCATTACATGATATAAATGTGAAAATGTTAGTCGATGAAAACCGGTATTAAATAATCGGCCAGTAGACACCTGTATCATTTTTGCTCCACTTTACGAAAAATATTTACTCAAAATGGCGCCAATGTACCCATTCTGACATTACCCATTTGGACACAGCTTTGAATAGTGTCTGTTAACATGATCGCCAGTATTACCATTTTTCAAACCAAGTGTGGCAGTTGATTCAAACAATCAAGGGCTCTATTTTCTTATGTTAATCTACTAATTGAATATATGCTTGTTTTATGCTGAAACCAGGGCTCGGCATGCCTTAAGCGAGCATCGTTTATCTGACGATTAGGTCGTCGCGAACACGTTTGTATCAACATGACGATCTTCAGTCCATCGACAGATTCACAGATAAGATAGTAGTCTCATTGTGAAGATAGTTATCTCAATGTCCGAAGGCTTTGTGTAGTCACTTTTTTTCACCAACGTTATTTAGAAACTTAATCCTATCTAGAACAGTAAGTTGCGTTCCTAGCTCTCAACTTTCACTAATTATTGAATACGACGTGCTTTTGTTTTCTTTGTCTTAGGAGAATGCCGATTGACCTGTATTACATGTCACTGAGTGGCCCGTGTCGGGCAGTTATGCTCACTGCCAAAATGGTGGGTGTCGAACTAAACCTGAAAATCGTCAATCTCATGGCAGGAGAACAAATGAAGCCCGAATTTCTCAAGATAAATCCACAGCACACCGTTCCCACTTTAGTCGATTCGGGATTTGTTTTAACTGAAAGCCGCGCCATTTGCGCTTATTTAGTAAACAAGGTAAACAGGAATTCTACTTTTTCTAACGTGTGCAAAAAAAAAAAAACTCGTTTAATATTTTTGGGTTTGAATTCTTACTCTCAAAGTACGGCAAAGACGACAAGTTGTATCCCAAGTCACCAAAAGATCGCGCTGTAGTCGACCAGAGACTCTTCTTTGATCTTGGTGTTTTCTATTCTGCGTTCTCCGATTACTATGTAACTATTTAAGTTATGAGAACGACTGCATAACAGTATTTCTTAATTATATGTTACGCCTATTTTTTCTTAAGTATCCAGTGATATTCCGTGGGGCCACGTCACTTGATGATGGCAAGAAAAAGAAATTGGACGAAGCTTTGAGGTTCTTCAACATGTTTGTGTCAGACCGTGATTTTGCTGCCGGAGATCATTTGACAATCGCGGATCTTTCACTGGTAGCATCTGCTTCTACTATGGAGGTAAACAAACCAGATTGTCACCCGTGATTGATTGTTTTCCTTCATCGTAGTTCCACGTTTCATGCGACTAACTGTCCCAACAACCTTTAACAGAGAGTGAATCCAAAAATTTTCGATGACTACCCGAAGATAAAAGAATGGATGGAACGATGCAAAAACCAGATTCCCGATTATCACGACCTCAATCAGGTTGGCGCGGAAATCTTTGGTCAAATAGGTCAAAGTGCCTTGGCTAAAATTCAGTAAAATTTAAAAAAAAATGCGATTTAAAAAATTGCCGAAAAGAATACTATAAGTTTTGATCGGTGTACCGCGTTATCAGCCCTTTGAGTTTCAATCCAGTATTAAATAAATATCATGGACGATTGGTCTCCGTCACTTGTGTGCATAATTATGCATTGAAAATTACCTTGCGGTCAAGTGTTGTCGGAGATGCGTATCTATGCATTTTGATAACACCCTATTTTTGTTGCAAAGGGCCTTTTCGTATAAAAAAAAGTCCCGTAGTCCCGTTTACGGAGCCACGTAGTACTTCGCCGATAACGTCTGTGTTGCAGGGATGGACCGTCCTTGCCCTTAGCTATCAAGACTTGGATAGGTTTTTCAAAGATAGAAATGTTAATATGATGCAGCAGAAAAACTTAGTATCTACTGGATGTTACTTTATTTATGATAACTTTTAATCTCGATTGATGACAAAACCTAGATCTCGTGAAACAATAGCGTAATTTCTCTCATCTTCCAATATTTGGGGGAAAACAAAATTGAAGTAAATAAAAAAAAATTATTGTCTTCCTAGTAGATGGCTGCATTTCATGAAATACCGCAGATGTATTTTTTTTTTTCGGCTTTTGGCTTTTGATGTAAATATTTTCAATCTTCTCGGGTGCGATATATTCACCCTGTGAGAGTTTGAAGATGTTCTTCTTGCGATCGCAAATCTTTAACGTTCCGTTCTACAGTAATGAAACATTACGTCTCCTAACGAACTTACGGGTATGAAGGTGCCAATGTCTCCGGTATGAAGCTAACCATCCTCGTCCAATGCTTCTTTGGTCTTTTGCTATACGAACGATTTTCAATGCCATGGCATACCTGATAGCCTACGGCAATATAACGCATCGCTGTGTACAGGTTGAATGCTACGTGAGTTGCAGTCTAGCATAGCTTTTCCGCCAGTCATCGTGACTAGTGAAAAGGAAAGGTATACCCATCTAAAGGCAAAACCGGTGCAGTTTTAAGTGATAACATCGATCGGAAATGATGCCCCCAGCTGATTAATCCCGCCAAAGAAAGACGAATCTTTAAGCAATTTTCATTCAATTCAACGTCGTTTTTTTTGAAGATTATTAAGACGAATTAAAACATTACGTTAACTGAAAAGTTTAAACAACATGCATCCACCGGAACTGAAGCAAAAAAAAAATGGAAGGGAAGCCAACCTGAAATCCGTTGCAACCCTCAACCTATGTGTATTATTAAAGGTGCACATCAAACCTTACGACTGTCGCACGAAAACGGGTGGTGTTTTCCCATCACGCAAACTTTCCATTGTAAACCTAGATAATTCTTCAACGCGCGCTTCAATGAAGCTTGTTAACTTTTTTCTTGTTAAAGCAAACTGCTTTGGTGATAAGCGAATCCGCTATCTATTCAAACATAATTTTCACGAAATTCGTTTATCAACAACGCGAGCATCGTTTCGAAGATTCTCTTGATTCAAGGATTTAGGAAACGAGTTATCTATAGAAAAGTTACCTTATCTGTTTTAATCAATTGCTGTTGCAGTGCGTATTTAATCGGGAAGTATGTTGGGCGTATCTCTAACACAATATGTGGCCGTAACGTAGTGACTCATTTGCATTGGGGCTTCCCTGTATGAAAAAAAGATATTCGTACAGAAACAACGCCTTATCAATAATTGGGGAAACGGACATCAAACTGCTGTAAACGTACGAATAGCTCTGTACTTCCGGTTTATAGCTTTGGGAATATCATAATGCCCAGTTGAATTTATTTCGAAATTGTTAGAATATTAAAATGGAAATTTCTAGTAATTGGGACGATTCTGTGTCAATGAAAAAGGAAACCACAGGGAAGAAATTATCTTGCCACCATGATTCATCAAAAATGAAAAAGACCCGTTCCTCAACTCCGTGTTAGCGTTGTCGGTTACTATAGGCGCGCCATTTAAAATTCTCCTGAATTGTATAAAAAGGCCGGTGGCCGTCTCAAAACAACACACACTAACGAACGGAAAAATTCAGCAGTGTTCTTCAGTGACTGTGCAATCATCCTTACGGAAAACTCAAGTAAGTAAATAAAAATTTTGCTGAATTTTAAATTTTGCAAAGCCTCCGACGTACCGTGGGAACTGTGGGTGTGTCCCTATACGTTATGGCTATGTGTTATAGGGGCGTCAACACTAAAACATAATTTCTTTTTCTAACTTTCCATCACATAGATTTTCAAACATGCCGATCGACCTGTATTACATGGACGCTAGCGCCCCTTGCCGTTCCGTTATGATGACCGCCAAAATGGTAGGCGTCGAGCTGAACCTGAAGCCTCTCAATTTGTTGACTGGAGAGCATATGAAACCCGAATTTCTCGCCATTAACCCGCAACATAACATTCCGACCATCGACGATGATGGCTTCTACTTGAATGAGAGTAAAGCTATTATCGCCTACCTTGTCAACCGCTACGCGAAGGATGATACCCTCTGCCCGAAGGATCCTAAATTCCGTGCTTTGGTCGACCAGCGTCTTTATTTTGACATGGGCGTCTTGTATCGTCGTTTCGGCGAGCTCTATGTAAGATTAAGAATTTTTAAAATGTTTAAATGGATTAAAAATTTAATTTATTACCTTTAAAAATTATTGCAGTATCCAGTCATAATGAGCGGTGCTACCAAACTGAGCGAGAAGACCAAAAAGGAACTCTCTGAGGCGATTGATTTCTTGGAAGGCTTTCTGGGTAGCAACAAATATGCGGCAGGTGATCATCTAACTATTGCCGACATTGTGTTAGTTTCTACCGTGTCCACTATTCAGGTAAATCTCCTGCTAATCAATACTACCATTATTCAGCATTTTTCGCCTAACCTATGTTTTTTTTATATAAATAGGTAGTAGACAAGACTCACCTTGAAAATCATCCAAAGATTTTAGCCTGGCTAGAAAAATGCAAATCTGAAATTGTTGATTACGAAGAATGTAATCAAAAAGGTGCTGAAATGTTCGGTCAATGGGCCAATTCCTCTCTGTCCAAATTGGAGTCAGCATAATCTCCATCTTGACATTATTCAGCATGTCAATGCCTTTTTTTCCTGTTCAAATTAAGAATTTCACTTGAAATTTTTAAATTCTTTATGTACGAAAATATGTTTTACCTGCAAATGATGAAACATCACGTTAACAATATATCGTATTATGAGCTACCTTTGCAGATTGTGGTCATCAACTTACTGACTGAGGGCGTAAGCAGATGGCCAGGTTGCTGTTGTTCACCATTGTTGTTTGTTTCTTCAAATTTTAAGATGATTCCACATTTAATTAGATTTTCTTGGTGGTTGAATAGTATTTCTAAAAATTGGCGTTTAATAAATTTCGGAATTTAACGGATGCAGATGTCACCATTTTCCAACAATTTAAAATTTCCGGCCATGGTGTAGGTTGACAGTCTCCAAGCTAAAAGATAAAGTTATGTTAAACAGCCGTAGCCATGCAATTCATACTTTTCATTTGAACGATAACATACATAATGGCTCGTATGTGTATCGAAAGAGTGAAACCAGTAGCTTGGGTATCCTTGTTGAACACTCTGATAATTCTGGCCACAGTCGGTGGAATGTTGTATATCGCTCACGTTAATTCCAGAAACACGGAACGCTGCACCATGGTTTGTCCTCAGTTGACAACGCAAACTAGCAATAACGTGGATATCGCCACTGGATTGGAAAAAAGCGGCACTGGTTCTACCACGCCCAGCCCCCAGAACGTGAACGAGGAAACTAGAGCAGAATCACGACTCGCACTGGAACCTGCTCCACCGTTTGCCACCGGTAAATTGGGGGCGAATATCTTCTAGCTGTCTTCTGATGAAAAGCTGGACCCCCAACATCATACCCGCATGCCGTCCGTTTCTTTTTTTTTTTTTTGCATTAAAGTCGTGAAACGACATGTCACTGAAAATGAGGAAAGAATAAATGTTCAGTTAAAAAAAAATTCACATATTATTTTTTTTTATCACCCACTTATTATAAAAGTTCAACATTAGAACAACACATAAGTATAGGCTGTTTCATTACCCGCCAAGTGAAATCGGTACTAGCGCCACTGTCGTGAAAGAAAGGCTTTCTTTGAAAAAAAATGGGTACCGCCACTTTTATAGAATTCTGGAGAACAATGGTAATGCCAGAAACAAACGGTGTCAACGTTGCAATGCTAATAGAAAAAATGAGCTTATCCCAGGTAGTTTTCGCAATGCGACCGAATTTAATCAGAATCGAAAGGTCGATCGGTCTTCAGCATCGAGATACGAACCATTTTATTTTTAAACCATCGAAGGTCATGTATGCCTTTCCAACATTACCATAATACAAGTCGTTTCGAACGTGGAAAAGAAATGCCAAACGTGGCATTTGTTTATTTATCAAGTTAGGTTCATAAATCGATTATTAAAGCGACATGCCCATGTCTAATGGCAGAAAATTTTTCGAAATCGTTATTGTCTGACAATGGCGCGTGTAAAATAACCCTCCAGGAAACAATGTGGTTTACTAGCCTGGCTTCACGAGACCGAAGAGACGTTTTTACGGTTTTACAAGAGTTGAAAAGGAAAAAACTAGCACAACCCCATTGGAAGGGGGGGGGGGGGGTGATTATTTGGTATATCCTGTCTTTTTTCCCGGTACCACCAAATTGATGTTCACTCGAGAAAGAAAGCGTGGCGGTGGTATTAATGTCATTATTTTAATTCGTGATTTCCACTTGCAAACGTGAGGGTTGGGAAGGAACTGACGAATGAGACGATGCCACCGTTGAAAATGACAGTCACCGTCCAACAGTGTAACCGTGAGACTGGACTAGGTGCTCGACCCCGAGTTACACAGACTCCTGTCCGCCAAAACACAATTAAAGTTTCATTTCCCACTGACCAAATAAATTAATCAAGTGGAAATATTAGGGCGCGGTGTACTAGACCTGAAATCCTGTTTAAGCAAGCCGCCTATCTTATTCACAACTGCTGAATATACATTTAACCGAAACACGTTGCCAAATAAAAATAATTTCGATTAGTCTGCTAGAGTAGACGACACAACATTATCATTTCTTAAGACGGCAAAAATACAAAAGACGCAGTTAGTTGAGGTCGAATAAAAAACTTGATAATGATGTTTCAAGCGTGAACAGCTGATTTGAGTGATGAGAAACTTGATGACTATAAAGCTGTTCATAACAATCCATCAGTTTTTCAATTTTCTTTTCTATTGCAGTGAAAGTTTACTGAAACCGGGGAGACCTGATTACACTGCGTTCGTTTGTGAAAAAATAAAAATAATTCTTCACAATTGGCAGACTGTGAAAAAACTGTTGGGACCTTGTTGTAAGTGTTCCCTCACGACTATTTTTTTCTTTCATTTCCGCTTGTCATAAGGCCCCTGTATTCGTGTCTGTAATGTTCCCCGATTCACGATGATAAATCAACGAAGCTGCTAGAATATCATTAACTTACTACGTCCAAAAGAAAGTATTTAAAAAAGGCAGGTACATACAGTCGAAAACGAATTGAAAGCGGCTCTAAACAGTTTTTACAATGTTAAATTCTTTTGAGGAATGCTTCCGCAACATCCATCCTTACGAGCTTCTTTTTAGTGTTGTCGAATGGTGCACACCGCAGCGGCCGTTCGATGCACTAACTTTGGGATTGGTATAAAAACCGGCGACGTCAGTGAATATCTGAACTTTAATTCAATCCTGTGTCGTGTCAGGTTCTCTGGTCCTCTCGTCTACACCCATTTTGAAGTAAGTGAAGGTCATAACTAACTGCACTTTTAATGTTTATCACTCAAGTCCGAGAACTGTGATTTTTGCATCATGTTTTTTTGTCGTAGAATTTTGAGCTTAAGGCAAAACGCAGAATGACTTGGCAGAAGTTTTTCCCAAGTTCGAGCATCGCCCTTAACTATTATGGCTATACTTGTTTTCGTTGGGTTGATTGTCCGTTGCTTTTTTACATAGAAAGTCCAAGATGCCGATTGACCTGTACTACATGGAGGCCAGCGCCCCGTGCCGTTCTGTCATGATGACAGCCAAAATGGTGGGTGCTGAGCTTAACTTGAAGAAAACCGACCTGATGGCTGGTGACAACATGAAACCCGAATACATTAAAATGAATCCCCAACACAACATTCCCACTATCGACGACAATGGCTTCTATTTGAACGAAAGCAGAGCTATTTGTGCTTATCTAGTCAATGCGTATGGCAAAGATGACACACTCTACCCAAAAGAACCCAAAGTTCGTGCCCTAGTCGATCAACGTCTTTACTTCGATATGGGAGTCTTTTACCATCGTTTCGGTCTAGTCTATGTAATGTTAAATTACCTTTTCAATTGTCCAAATCGTGACGAGTATCTTTTGTTTAGTATCCAGTGATGTTCAGCGGGGCCACGAAGCTGGACGAGAAGGCTCTGAAGGACTTCGGCGATGCTCTTGATTTTCTCGAGGTTTTCTTGGGCCAGAACAAGTATGCTGCTGGCGATCACTTGACAATTGCAGACATTGCCCTGCTTGCTTCGGCTTCAACTTTTGTGGTAAGGCTGGTATTTTTACGTTAACATTGTAAGGTAATTAACTCTTTGATTGGAAACAGGCTACCAACAAAACTGTTTTCGACAAACATCCTAAAATCCAGGCCTGGTTGGAAACGTGCAAGTCTGAGATCACCGACTACGAAGAGACCAACAACCAAGGAGCTGAAGCTTTCGGACAATGGGCGCAATCCGCACTTGCCAAGTTGGAATCTGAATAAATTTTCACACCAATTATTACATTACAGTGTTGCACATGAAAATGTTAATTCTTCAAAAAACAATTTATAATATAAAAAATTACTATTCAATCATTGTAGCATTTTTTAAGTTTAACAACTCAAAGGTGAAAATAAATAAGCACAAAAATTTTGTTCAATATTGTACACTGTATTCTTACTCTCAATTAACATTACTAGAGCAAGAACAAAAACATGGGAGATTCATCTAAATAGTGATGTTTCTTGTTGTAGCGCCATTTTCTTGCATTTTGTAACTTGTCACGTGGCTGCTATATTCATCTCTCTACACTCAATAACCAATTCATACTGCCCTGTAATGTGCAAATACATTTTACTGACCCATATCAGAAAACGGTCATATTCGGAGAGATGAATTTTTGAAACAATCAGGTGTCCAATTCCGAGTGACAAGAAGGGGACAAAATTTGTTAGTAGTCAATAATAATAGATGTAATACACGGGAATGTAGTTGCTCTATAAATTACCACCAGGCACTCGCATACACTCCCACTCGCCAAAGAAATAATAAATGACTACTGATGATGTAATTAAGGGGAAAACAATGTACAACCAAGATTTCACCTTCGAGGGCAACAAAAATTATTCGCTCATCGTACCATACAAAATCCTTTCTCTATTACAAATTCGGATCCCTTTTTTTTTAAATACAAATGGTACGGTAAATAGTTTAGAAGGATTACGTCTGGCAACTCGACGAGACAAATTCGATCGCAAAAATTCTTCTTCTTTCCCAATTAATTCCATTTCCCTTTTCCCAGATTAGATTTTTTTTTGAGCGAATAAAAAAAAAATAAAAAAATTGATTAGAAAATACCTAAACTAGCCCAAAAAACGAAAGCGATTATCCGAAGATGATATCTCAATACATCAACAAAATACACAAACATGCAAAACATACGAAGGTCGAGTTTTATCGCCCATTGTCCTGATTCCGTTGCCACTGAAAAATATCATATAATTTTTCATAGTAGGGAAACGGTTGAATGAAATAACAACGGAATCCACTAGGATAAAGTTTAGAGACAAAAAAAGATATAAAGAGAGAAAGTTTTCTTTTGTGTTATATAGAAGATAAGGGAAATTCTAGGACGGCCTGAGGAAGATAGGAGTAATCTGAAGAAATAAGCTGTAAGGGCGCGCAAACAATCATTGGCAAACTATGATACAAAACAATCCAAATGGCAAGTGCCAGTTGGATAACGAGATTACTGATAAGAGCATGGAAGTAAAGCGATGCATTATGTATGTTGTTTAGTCCAATTTGCTGTACATGTCCTCGAGTTGAGGTTTGAAGTAAGTGCGGAGTTCCGGACGCTTCGACTTGAGTGTCGGCGTCAACAAACCATTCTGCACTGAGAAGGCATCTGGGTGCAAGTAGATATCTTTGACCTAAAGCGAAAAACACAAAGTTTAGAAACAACTCTTTGAAGAGATAACAAGATTATCGTGTACCTGTTCGAAGGATTTAAGACCGCCTTTTTTCCCCAGATCTGTGATGTCTTTCAATATAAGCTGCTTGATTTCAGGGGTGTTGCACAGCACAGACAGTGTCCCAGGAATACCCTGCTCTTCTGCGTAGAACTTGACGTTCTCTACATCAGGTACGATGACCGCAACTGTGCACGACTTGAGGCTTTCACCGTGAACAAAGACTTGTGCGACGTACTGGCTTTTGATGTAAATATTTTCAATCTTCTCGGGTGCGATATATTCACCCTGTGAGAGTTTGAAAATGTTCTTCTTGCGATCGCAAATCTTTAACGTTCCGTTCTACAATAATCAAACATTAGCAACATTTCATGAAACATGATGTTTCCTAACGAACTTACGGGTAGGAAGGTGCCGATGTCGCCAGTGTGAAGCCAGCCGTCCTCGTCTAGTGTTTCTTTGGTCTTTTCGGGTTCTTTGAAGTAGCCTTTGAAGACGTTAGTACCCTTGATACAGATTTCACCATGGCCACTAGCAGCGTAGTAATTCATATCGGGTACATCAATCAGCTTGATAGCGCAGCAAGGAATTGGCGGGCCAACGTGTTCTGGAGTAGAGTCTCCCTGTGGAAAAAAATGTAATTTTTATTTAAAATAAAAATTTTCTTTTTAAAACAATCACAAAATAACGGTACCTGAACGGTGAGGGTTGTTGGCGCAACGCATTC
Source organism: Daphnia carinata (assembly GCF_022539665.2). NCBI lineage: Eukaryota > Metazoa > Arthropoda > Branchiopoda > Diplostraca > Daphniidae > Daphnia > Daphnia carinata. The sequence continues at coordinate 4,388,111 of NC_081340.1, read as the reverse complement.
GGTTTGACCATAACCTTCAACAATGACGCAGCCCAAGGCGCAGCGCATAAAAGTGAGGACAGAGCCGGCCAAAGGAGCAGATCCAACGACCAACAGTCTGATGCGTCCACCCATGGATTCTTGAACTTTGCCCAAGACGAGTTTATCCCAGATGGTGTTATTCCTGATGATACCGCGCCTGAGTTCGTTCTCCTTGGAGCTGAGCGCAGCGTTGAAGAGGAATCGCTTCAGAGACGAGCTGTTCAAGCCACTCTGAACCTTGTCGAAGATTCGGTTGAGGAGACGTGGGACGGCTGGTGTGATGGTGGGTCGAAGGGCTTTCATGTCATCCATCAGGTTACGGATGTCACCGCCGAAGAAACCCACAGCACCTCCTTGCATGTAGACGGAGACTTGGCAAATGCGCTCGAGCATGTGTGCCAAGGGGAGGAAAGAAATCATCACGTCCGAACAGTTGGGTTTCTGGTCGCCCAATTGGAGTAGCGTGGCGCTGACGTCAGCCACAACGTTCTCGTGGGTCAACATCACTCCCTTGGGGTTGCCCGTCGTGCCCGACGTATAGCAAATGGTGCACAAGTCGTCAGGTTGAGGCGGCTGTCGTTCCATTCAAAAAGAAAATAGAGATAAGACAAGCCGTTAAAGCACGAAGTTTTCTTAATATAACCCGCATGTTTTGCAAACACGACATACCACAGGCCTGTTTTTCTTTTCCGCGCCAAGCTTCTCCACATACTCAAAGCTCAACATGTTGATGCCTTTACGCTTGGCTAACTCAGTTGTCTCTTTGGAGATTGGTTTTACGTGGACCAGCTGCTTTAGACAGGAGGGTGCATTGTTGAGCAAAGACTTGCACTTATCTTCGTTATCGCAGATAACCAGAGACATTTCGGCTGAATAAATTTGAACAGACACCAATTAGCTGATTGTTAATCGCAACAAGCGGGAAATCGTTAACAGCAAGATACCTTGATTGATGATATAGCGGCATGCCTCGGGTCCAAGAGTGTCGTAGAGCGGGACAATGACCATGGAGTAGCTGTAGAGGCCATGTTCGCTTAGTACCCACTCGGGACTGTTCTGACTGTAGACGCCCACAAGTGTATTAGGTCCGGGCTTGAGGCCAAGTGCCACGAGGCCTGAGCCGAAATTCTGGGCGCGCAACAGGGCCTCCTCATAACGCATCCACTGGTACTGCTTAGTGGGATCCTCTCTCCATCCCAAACAGGGCCCATTGTCTATATTGGGACAGGTTAACGGGTAAGCTTGACAAATTCTTTGTGTCTTATTGGAATTTGAATTACTGGAAACACGGGCTCCACGGCGGAAGACGTCGTAGAGGGTCCGGGTGTCTTCGTAGAGGTACCGCATGAATTTCATCTCCTTGCCTTCTTTGGCGAAGCGGGAGTAGTGGATCAACTCTGGTCCCTACATGAACAAAGACAAGGATTAAACATGTATTTACATTTTCAAAATAATCTATAGGATAATGAAAAGGGTTAAACAGAGTCCGATGGGATATCTACCACCTGCGAGGCAGCTCCTTATTTGCACAATGAATGAATAGCTGATAATTTTAGAACTCGGTGGTCGCTTTCTTACCCGAATTACGTCCGACTGAACAGATAGATCGAGCGGCGGACGGAAAGGTTTCGGGAAAAAAAAATCTTTTAAGCCTCCCGACATTATCTGCGTTTCACGAAATTGACTAGCAGACGATAAAGAAGCACCTCCCCCCAACACAAGAAATCACGCCGATAAATGGTCGGAATAGGTCACGCACTTGATCTGTCCACGGCTAGATTTGGAGCGATCTCTATGGGCCGATAGAATTGGAGCGACTGAGCCCTGGCACCAACCAAGTTGGCAACGTCTTCCAAAACTTCCTGCCTCACTACCACCACTCTCGTTCGGTTGCTCTCAACGACTAATGCAAAAATATATTTCCCATGATCCCGAGGTAGCGGTTCTTGCTCGACTTGAAGAGTGTTCCAGTCATTCTTCCCTTGTTTTTATTTTTGAGAATGGCTGGCAGACTTGACTCTTCCGCTGCTCAGTTTCGAGCAAACTATGAATCCTGGTTTTTATCTAGCACAAAATATTGCGGCTTGATTAAGAAACCTAATTTTATCTTCTGTTTTCTCCCTGTCGTCGTAAAGCACAGACTTTAGCTACATACAAGCTTTTGTTTCGTTTTTCTTTACGTCGTTGTGACCTTGTTTTAAATGAAGGCATTTGCAGTTAGCAATCCATCAAAACATGGCAAAACGCATTGAGCGTCTATTTCCATTCGCTACTATTTTCGATCTTTCCAATGCTGTCCCTTGTTGTTTGCCAGGAAACGCCCTAATAAAGCAAAAGTTATCGCTAGGTAACTGGTCGATCCTCCTTTAAAAGCCAATTGGACAAATAGAGGAGGCTCCTGTAAATTATGGGCATGTAAGCATGATGAAGTGGACAGAATTCTGTGCACTTCAAAAGGGACGGTCGTCAGCGGTAGCAAAGAGATAACATTTCCATGAAGTGGAACTTCCCGCCCCCGCGCTACCACGTTACAAACTATATTGGAACCTACCAGATGGTGAAAAATCTGGATTTAGACCGGCGAGAGAGCAGGAATGTGCAAGCGCCATGACTTTGGCATATGTTCAGCTCACGTGAAGAAATGGGACGTGCATAAGGGTTACGATGTTTTAAAAAAGCAATATACCTCGACAATTGTTTGATTGTCCAGATCGAAAGGAGGTTGTGTGGGAATTGGTCGGTTGGCCAAATAATAGGCCGAGGCAGCGGCCACTCCGACGCCTGCCATTGCCAGCATACCTGCCGCACCGCTGACATAGTGCAAATATTGTTCGACGTCCGGGCCTGTAAGAAAATAATGTAAACATTAATATTTAGAAAAAAAAATAACCACAACGTTTGCCCATAGCATTCGTTGTTTTGCAAAAAGGTCCGTTGTTTTGTTTTTGCACAGTATTGATTTTTCGCAAATTGCCTTTTCGCGCCATCTAGCGATGTCTTTTAAATACGTAGATTGTTCTAGAACATATTTCTGATAGAGCTGCGACGACTGATCGACCTAGTCATCCCCGCGGCTAACAGAGCAATTAGAAATGCAAGCAGGGCTCAACGTACTTTAGAGACCCTCCTAGTGGACGTCCCGCCATATCCTTAACAGGTAAAAGAATTGACTGCGCAGGTATCTCGCCATGGGAAAGTTCGTATAACCTTGAGCTCGTTGGTAATGGTTGCTGTTGTGGCTTAAGTCCGGTGGAGTGGGAAGAAGGCCTGGCGGGAGTCACGTGATGGTCTGATCAGGAATGGACCAATGGCGAATCGCCGGAAACTCCAAACTCGTCCACATGTTACGCCCGCCGCCCTACGTCATCCTAAACTTTTCTTACTCCAAAGTCCCGCTAGGAGCTTTGGACCGGTGCCATAATACCAACGACCCGGCAGAACCAGTATTTATTTTTTTTTCTCGTGTTCATTGATTTTTCCTTCTTAAAGGAAAATGCCACATCGTCGGGGAGGCAAGTACATGAGCACCTAGATGCACTGAAATTTCGTGGGAGTGCAAGAACGTTGCAGATGTTGAACGTTAAACAACGAATAATAGCAAATAAAAATATGAAAAAGAAAGCTACGGAACATTATCTCTTTTTTTATGATATTGGCCTTGAGAAATGAAGTTAGTCTAAAGATTTCTGATCATAATGTCTTTCAAAGTGCAAATCCTTATTCTATGGTTATCCCCTTGTTACAAAAGACTGTTTGCAATCATGAACTCGACCCACTTGGCTTTGTTCCAGTGTTTGAATCCAACCTTTTGACATTTTAGCAATCGCAAAAGATCCTCCCAAATGACACTCCCTTTTCAGTCGGTTTTAGTTTACTTTGGGGAACAAAAAACTTATCAACAAGTTTTTCCCATACTACTAGTCAAACATATAGTACACTGTAGTAACGATAAGATATTATGAATCAAATCGTAGCCTCTCTCTGTCTCACAACACAGTAAAGTTCAATGGCTTACCGTGCACAAACTCTGAGCCGGCGAAAAACATGTTGGACTCTGTTCCCTTGCTGCTGGTCACTTTGAGTTATTTTTAGGAGGGAAAACCAAAAATCAAGAAGAAAATAACTCGAGACGGCTATGGGCAAGTCGAACTGTCAGCAATGTCACTGCAGAAACTGACAGCAAAATATTGTGATGAAAGACGCGAAAAAAGAAATGAGGAATTTACACGGAATGACGCTCAACTACAACCGTCAGCGTGGAGCACTGGAAAGTCTTTAACGCAGTGGAAAAGGCGATACTTGAGTACTATCCCTCAACACACCAGTTTTATATGTTCTCCCTCTACGAGAAACTCGTAGCCGGATCGATAGTAGAGAAACAACCTTGAGGTTGGGAAGTCGCCCCATGCATACGATGCGCCAGGCAGTTTCAAATCCTATTGGCTGTTGACTGTCACGCCACGTCACGTGACTTGTTGGAGCCAATGGGTGATTTTTAGACGTTTACCTTTACAGCAAGCTTACCACGAAAACAAATGGGCACATCGTTCTCTATCTCTAGATTTTTCTCTTTGTTGTACGATGTGCAAACGTACGCAAGGCGATTGCGTTTCTTTGACAAGAACTGTCAAAAAATTGAACTTTGGCGGACTTTTTCTTTCCCAAATGGCGGCGTGCCCATGTTTCGCCTACTTGGCGAAGATCGTTGCAAATACCAAGTCGAAAAGAGATCTAGCGTTCGTGTAATGATCTCCTACCAAAATAGACTGTCACGTGATTTCATAGATGCTATGGCGTATTCGTCCAGGCACCCAATGAGTCTGACGTCATCGGCCCCATTGAACTCGACTAATTTCAATTCATACCATTGGAAAAAAAACCTGCACTATGCATTTACTTTACGAGACTTCGAGTCACGTTGGAGGAAAAAGATATCTACCGGATGATTGTTATTGCTCGGAAGTAGGTTAATCTTGATGCATTATGTTTAAATTAGTCAATCAAGTGAAATTTTGGTACCCCTAACCACAACGGTGGCAAGTCCCGCGTGTCAGCTGCTCACGTGGTTTAAGGAAAAAAAAACAGAACAGCTTATTACAAAAAGACACGCGTGGGATGGATTGGGTATGCGTAACAATTCATCCGCTCGTCAGAATCCTTGATATAATCTACAATTTAACACACACGTGGAAAGCCTTGGGGCATAATGGGAAGTGATCACGTCCGGAATTTTTCCAGTTCATGAGGGCGACAATAGTGCTGTCCAGGTATAAATATTCTTTAAAAAAAACTTGTTTGCTCTTACCTTTGATTTTTTTCAAAACGACAGCTGGGCCAGAGGCAACCGTTGAAGCAGCAGCGAGTAACATGTCTAGTTACGTTTCAGGAAGTTGGGTGCAGTAATTATACAATAATGCACACAAACTGGATCCGAATGGCAACCGGCTGAAAGTTGCAACAGTTGTGTTCGGAAGCCGGGTAGAACTCTGCGGGTTTCGGCGCCGTAGAGATCAGCTTTTACACCTTCTGATGGCAGAGCTTGGTTCGATGATTGCCAAGAAATGTTGTCGCCTTTTTGTAATAGACTCTTTTTCTTTTTCTTGTTTTCCTTGGGTGCATCTACACGGATGGTTTTAACTTGGCCATTTGGCTCGCACAACAACAGACTTGCCACGTGTTCAAGGCCGACATAAACACAAGCGACTTTCCCATTTGAAAAAAAAATGCAGAGTCAATCGAAAATTTCCTGTCGGAAACGAAATTCATGTATAAAGATACGGATTATGAAGGTATGTAGAGGCATAGTACCGCGCGCCAGTGGACTGGTTTAGTGAATCTTCAGAGGATCTACCGGTTTTCCCCTGGAGAAAATAAAAGCCAGTTCATTTTCCCTTGAATTTTTTAGTAACCTTCAGGTCAGTCTTTTTAAAGATCACTTAAAGTGAAAAAAAAAAAGTATTAATAACTTAAAAATTGGCGCATCTCGGATTTAGGTCTAAAAACAAGTGCCAATTGGCGGCAACTCAAGTTCGCATCCGCGTCTTTTCTGTTGACGTAGACACATTTTACCTGGAATACTTTCAGAACGCTTTATTTCTCCTTATCAAAAGCGGACGTGGCAGATTAGCATGGCGTCAACATGTGGCGACATCCAAATTTTCCAAATTTGCTTGCGTTGTAAAAATGGTACCATTTCATTTCCTCTATCACGGATTTTAGTCTTATCACGTGAGGTCACTAGGGCCGTGTGGTTGCATTACACAATAGGTTTCCTTGAGCTTCATAATACAACTGTGCCAGACCTGTTCGTGTATAAAAACAAATGTTAATAACACCGACCTTGGCACAATAGTTAATATTGTTATTCTTTTACTTTGACAGAAGATGAAGATCCACCCCTAGATATACCTCGTAGTATAACTCCAAGGATGTTGTGGACTTGGAATCATCTTCCTTTTTTTCATTTTAAACTTTGCTCAGACATCACAAAATTCTGATCCGGAAGGGGGCGAGTCAAGGGCGTGCAATATGAGATGGAAACAAAGTGCAAAATATGTAAAAAAATAAGATGAAAGTTCATAGTACAAGAGTTCATACTGTCTTTGCGTCTCGAGAATGGATTCATTAAAAAGAGAGAATATCAATAATACCAGATAAAAATTCATGTTGTTTTGTGACTGTTCTGATCCGACTCTTTTCGTGGGAATACTTTGGCTGGTCAAATTTCTGTTTTGGCAGACATCAGGCCACCATCACGCCATGTATGCTGATTTTTTTTTTTTTCTTGCGCCATGTGAAGTCGCCGCCTTACCGTAACGTGGCCGTTACGGTCGTTGAAACAGATAAAGAAACAGGGAGAGATAGCCGCTAAAAAAAAAAGAAATCGAAATTTCACAAACGTTAAAGTAATATTGCTACCAATTTCTATTCACCATAAAACAGGAAAATAACACCTTTCACTCACAGTACCTCGTTTTAGAACACAGTCGCCACGACTCGCTTTGCATGGCGTTAACCTTTTCGTTCAAACAGAGCTGGTTCCTTGATCTGACAGAAGCGGGCGGAACAAATAGACAGCCAAAACCTGAATTTTGAGGAAATGAAAAAGAAATTAATATTAATAACGCCAATGCTTTACCTACCAAATTAGGGACCAAACAATGTATCATACGTTATGATGTACGTACTACTTAGTCGACATTTCCGCTTGTCAGAAATTAAAGAGACTTCTTGAGGCTGATATGGCTACAATGATACACTTTGTATCACGTCCTATTGCATAAAATGCTTGTTCAGAATTCGCAATGTAGCAGGAAGGAAAACAAAATTTTTAAGTATTTTAAAGCTCATAATAACAACGCGATCAAAGGCCAGCACATTCAGGGTCTGAAGGATGACTTGTGCTGACAGTCGTTAAAATTATGTCCTTGGGTTCTTGCTACAATGCAAAAGGTTTATATAACAAAGTCACTCGCTCGCCCTGCCTGTCAACAACACTACTAGCATTACTTGACATTAAGCTTACCTGAAATAAAAGAAAATAATAATAGGGAGCTTCAAGGTTGATGCAGACCCGGGGCAAGAGCGAATCCTCATTGTAAACCGGTTTACCCGATGGATCACCTTTGCCGACATGACATCCTCCTTTCTGGATGAAAGGCGTGTGCAATAATCATATCCAACGCCTAGGCCAAATACCTTTAAAATGGCTCCATAATAAAAGTTTTATAAGGCTCAAGTTGTCCTCAACGATAAAGAAATTCGTGCAAACCTCTGAAAATATTTGATGGTGGCACTAGTAGGTTGGATTTGAACGGCGGTGCTACGTGACGTTGCAGTTTGTTTGCCATTGGTTGGTAGCATCGTACGACCATCGTACGACCATCGCAGAATCTGGGGGAAAATTAGAAACGATGGATCGATAAGAGATGAATAAAATATGGAACTCGTCTAGTAACCGTAGGGCGTCATAAAGGCGTAGCGTGTGGACATCAATGTTGAAGGTTCGTGTGCAGCCGCGCTTGGGAAAGTTGATAAGGGTCCATAATCACCAACTGGTCGTTATTCTTCTATGTTAAAAAATTCAAAATAAGAAAAAGAAACGTAAGTACTGATGGTAAAGAAACTCACTGCCAAAAAAACCCTCTTTGAAACTATTGCGAAAGAGCCCCATCATTGCGTGCTATTTGCAAGTCCATATTATCAAAATGGGGGAAAACCCTAAAGGGAAACATACTGGACCAGCGTGATCGTTCAATCTAACATGTACCCTTATGTCATCCAGAACGTTCTGGATCCGATCGATGTTGGCTTGGGGAAACAAAAAACAAAACAAGTGAAAACAAAGCTCGCTGCGTGTCAACATCTAAACGACGGTGAATCATTTAAGCTTGCTTTGGAACTGATCAAAAATCTATCTGTTTTAATCAAAACATACAATAACACGTGACAAGAGCACGTAGGCTAATCCAAGAGCGAGAAATAGAGTTACGTCATTTGAAATCTACGCTGCAATATTCCCAGTTCAAGCTTTCTACAACTAATGCTACGTGACGGCCGACTTTCACTCCTGCATTGAAGCCATGGTCGTCGCATGTAGGCATAGTTTCAACTTGTGAAAACCTCTTTTACAAATGGCACGTTTTTTCTATGGGAAAAAATCGTACCAGTGTGCGAAAAAGTTTAACATCGGAGAATGACTATGCGGATAATAAATGAAAGCGGCTAATTACGCATCATTTGACCTGCAAAAAAAAAGCAGCTGTAAAGGACAATAAAATGACAGCGACATGTTGTTTGTTCATAAAACGTTCACGTGACTCATGAGGGAGTTTTTGGGACGTTTTATCCACATGGTACGATATTTTGGCTGACCAATAGGATGCGAACAAATTTCACAACCCTGATGCAACTAGAAAACGTTCGTGCTGAACGCTCGGCTATTCCGCAAGTCCTGGAAGCATATCTTCTATGTGCTAGGGTTCCAACTTTTGCTACTAGATGTCTCTACTCTAAAGGATATCCTTATTTGTATCGTTCCGAATAGTAGGCACCGCGAGAAAGGTTTCATGGTCAACGGATGTCTGGTATGCTAATATACGGTGAAGAATTCAGGATTTCTTTAAGCTAAAAACAAGCTTTCTAATGTGCTGAATTGCTTCTCTGTTCTACGATCCACCTTGAAACGCGCATTGGGGTCATCCTTAACCCGTTTTTTAAATGCAGAGAAAAAAATAGCTCTATGGGTGCAAGAATTTGAATGAATTACACCATTATACGTACGTGTCCCCTTCACTATTTTGTTTGCGCTCGTTATTAATCATGTGATATTAACGACTTTAAAGTTCTTACTTGTAACTGTGGGGCAACTGATGAAAATCAAAATTTATGAGGACGGAAAACGTAGAATGCAGACAATAAGGATGACAGATTAAGTTAACGATTAAATAATGGCCTGCCATCTGTTTGTCGTCTCGAGACAAACTTTGAATTATTAAATAAACGACCAATTATAGTTCAATTATACAACTATACCATCCTACGTCAAACGCGTAACCCAAGTAAATTAATAAAAAACTGTAAATCTTACCTGACAGCTAGTTCGTGTTTGAAGATTCGAATTCCACGTAGAACTGGTAAGATCATAATTTTTTAGTCCGAACTCGTCCAACGATCGTGGTAGCTGCGACCTTCACAATAAGTCACTAAGCGGTAGTACCTACAACACGTACGGCATTAGAAATTCGGTTAATTGGACAAATTAAGGAAAAAGAAATACCGGATATCTCCGACTAGGAGGCGGTGCAAGTCTTGAGTCGTGTACTTGTATAATAACAAACCAATTGTGACGGCGTTAGTATTTTCACCTGGATCCCACCTGGAATTTGGAACAAAACTATAATTTTCTACGACAGTCATTACAACTCTCTATGAAGGAAATACTTACTATGGTTCCACACGCAAGACATTTTTGCTCGACCTGCCGGGATGCCCAACAATAGACGATCAAACAGGATAGTCAATAGACTATAAAAAAAGTTGTTTTAGTGAGATCTAGAAAAAAAAATACATCGATTTTGCGTTACACCGTTTGTACTAATATCTAGAAAACAAGAAAAGGTATTAAAAAAAGTGCCCAGGGCCTAAAAAGCCACCACTTGTTGGGCTAAATAAAACGTTCCCGTTACGCGTGAAAAAAAATAGTCAGTTGACAAAGTTTGGCCGAGAACATCGCCGCTAGCCAGGTCGACAGTTACGATAAATGAATCTTCCCTACCGAGTTGCCATCCAGTGAACCTCACACCTCTCTTGGCTGCACATAGTACAAGACGTACTCCACTCCTAAAGAATCGTTGCTCGAGAATTAACTCTTCCTAGGACGTTTCGTTGCCGTCACCATGTCGGCCATGCGAGTTGCGATTTTTTTGTTGATTGGATTCTTCGCTATGCTGAATGGCGTCCTGTCCGTAGATTCTCATGTAAGTTGTACCCGTCTGCTTTTCGGGCAAAACAACAGAATTAAAAACAAAACAAATTGGCAATAGGATAAAGGACGTGTAAGGACACCATTCAGCGAAGGTTTATCCATGGCGGAAGTTCGTTCGGCTATCCACAGAGCCATGTCCGGCCAAGATACCAGAGTGCCCACAGCTCGAGATATCCTTTCTGTCAACGTATCTGGAACTACTCTCAAGAACCCCATTTTGGATTTTACAGGTCTGTACCCACTGAAAGTTAAATACAAAATTAAATAGTTGATAAGCTCTACAGATATTTTATTACCCATTTACTAGAATCTTTCAATGTTGGCAAAAGCTGTCACGACATCTTGGTAACGCAAAAAGCGTCGCAAAGCGGTTTGTATTTGATTCATCCTCCCAACATCGTTCAAGGTCCGTGGAAAGTCTACTGCGATCAGGAATCCGAAGGCGGCGGCTGGACGGTAATCTAAAAATAGCATAAACGGTAAAGTGAAACATAATTTAATTTAATTTAAAATCTTACTTAGGTGTTTCAAGTACGAGACGATGTCGAGCCCCACGAAAATTTTATGCGCAACTGGGAAGACTACAAACTGGGTTTTGGGGACTTTGACCGCGAATTTTGGCTAGGTTATTTGTAGATGAACTTGTTAAATTAATTTTTAGGTATTTACTTACCAGACTTATCCTTGAACGAAAATAGGTAACATCCTTTTGTGGGCACTGACGAACAGTAACGACAACAAAAAATACGAATTAGCCATCAACCTAGAAGACTGGAGTGGCAATAAACGGTTTGCCCGTTATAAGGGTTTCCGAATTGGTCCGGAAAGCGACAAGTATCGTCTTTATTTCACTAAAATGTTCCTGGGCAATGCTGGTGACTCACTATTCAGCCACAACGGTCTTGCATTTTCCACATTCGACGTTGATAACGATAACCGTGAAGGGGAAGATTTTGCGGAGCGAAGCTGTGCCCGACTGTACAAGGTTCCTGCAATTTGTAAACAAAACGTGATTACCATGAAATATTAATGAAATTTATTCAAATTACAGGGAGGTTGGTGGTATGGAAACTGCCACGATTCCAACCTTAACGGCTGGTATTTGGGAGGCCCACACCGGAGTTTTGCTGACGGTGTTAATTGGTACACATGGACCGGTTACAATTATTCCCTACGTCGCACCATGATGCGCTTCAGACCAGTGAGCGAAAATTACACATCAACCGGTCCGACAATAGGACTCTCCGGCCCCGATAGCTATTTGCCGATGAAACCTGACAGCTATCTTCCCCTGAAAGGCTATCGCACAGTTGAAGAAAGTTCTAGTGAACAGACAGACAAGGTGGATTTCGATCCCGCTTTAAATTCTACGAGCAACGCCTAATGTTTATATACACGTCCTACGCAATTGTTAACTATTTTTAAGTTTTTACAGTGAAATATTCCACTTGCACTGTATAGTTATTATTCTTCACAAAAATAAATATATTGACTCTGTTTTACACATACCAAATTGATCTAAATAATTAATCGGGAACTTATTAATTGCGGAAAAGATCAGAAGTTTAGTAACACAAAATTAGTTTTTCAAAAGCTACAGTAAATGGGGTTCAAACTGTTACTACTGAAACAAAAGAATTCTCTTCGTTGACACTACCAAGAGATGAGCTAAAAAAAAACTAACGACTTTTTTTTAACTGTCGCTATGTTAAATAGGTCGTTCCTAACCATTACGCGCAGGGTGATAAAACTAAAAATGCAGTTATATTTGCAACTCTAGTGGTTTTTTCTAACCAAGTAAAACAACGGAAAATTAAAAGAAAAAACATCGTAAAGAAGGAAGTTTCCTACCCGTTGCCGAGCGAGAGATAGGCCTGGTAAAAAGGTCACGGTGTTAACTAAACTATTTCATTATCATTACCGTCTGAATCTTCAACTTCTTTACGATTCGAGAAAAAAAAAATCGTTTAGAAAAAAAATTATGAATGCATTCAACCTATGAAAACAATAACATACCAATCGGCTCCATGGAATGAAGAACTGAGGAAGCGTTACTGCGAGCCAGAAATCGTGACGTCGATCCGTCAGATTGACAGCGCAGAACGGGAGATTCGGTAACACAGTCTCGAAGATCCATTTTTATTGAAGAGGCACGCCCGTCACTTTTATCTAACTTTCGCTAATTAATATAAAGAAAAATGTAAACAATTGGTATGGTAACGCAGAGTTAGAGCTTTTCTCTTACTCTTTTCTCCGTGGGGTTTAGCCATGAGCTTGATGGAGAGGGGGGTATCTTAATCAAACACGCATTGCTTCCACTATCACGTCGTTTCAGTTCTGCTGCTTTGGCCTAAAAATAAAATTAATTTTAAAATTAATGCAATTTACAATGTACAGTAGAAGTGAAGTATTGATTACAAATGCGTTTGCTTTTTGTAGAAGATTCAAAGTTTCCTTGTTATCCGTTGTACCTGTGGTTGATTCTCCGCTCTTTCTCAAGAAATACAGTATTTTAATGGCAAGTAGCTTTCATCATACAGTTACTGAATTTCTTACATTTTGAGAAGCATGATCCGTGTAGACGGAAGAAGAAGATTGCTTTAGAATTGGCCGTAACGCACGAAGTTCTACGTCATCTGGGACCCCATAAGGTTGAGGAGTAAAGGAAGCCTAAACGCCCGTAATTTAATACGTTCAACAACTTTAATAAGGGAAAAGTTCCAGGAGCTCTGGGTCTTGCTAACCTGTTCCCGTTCTGTTTCCAATTTTCGCTCAAGAATGCTAACCGTTAATTCAAGATCTGCAATCTTTCTTTCAGCTGATGCCATCATCTTCTGGGCCTCCTCGTATTCGTCATTCACATTTTCAAGTTCTAGGCTTTTCAAATTCAACGCAGTTTTTAAGGTTTCGATTTCGTTTTTTGCTTTTTGTTTCAGCAAGTCCACTTCTACTCGACCAGATTCTGCCTGTATAAGGTAATTTTAGAACTTGGCCGGAAGCGATTGATCACCATAGGTACCTGTGAAGGGTTAAGAGATTTGAGGGTCACCTCGTCCACGGTTTTTTCAAGTTCTTCTAATCTCTTTTCCTTGTACTGAAGCTCTATAGATTTTGCCGTCAGCTGACATTTGAGCTCAGCAATCTCTTTATCCGAGTCTGTTTTTAATCGCTGCGACTCGTGCTGACAAGAAAGTGCGGCTTCTAGTTCGGCTTCCTTTTTTTTAAGCTCAAGTTGAAGCTCGTGATTTTTCTCTTCAAACATGGCCAACTGTAAAAAAATGTTTTTGGTTAAGAAATATTGGCAGTTTTATAACAATAAGGCGTTAAACATTCGTACCTTATCAACATTCAGAGATTGTAGTTTCAAATCGCTGAGTAGATATTCTGTTTCCTCAAGCTTCTTTTCTTTCGACTGGATTTCTGTGGACTTTGTAGCCAGGTGACACTTCAGCTCATCAATCTCTTTTTCTAAATCAGCGATAACGCGAAGCGAATCATCGTGGCCAACAACAATTTTTTCTAATTCGTGGGCCTTTTTTTCCAAGTCTCGATAGCGCTCAACAAAAACTGCTAGTTCTTTAGCAAGATCATCCACTTTTGTTGTTTTCTCATCCAGGATTTTTTGACAAGTCTGTGTTTTGAGAAAAAAATACATAAATAATGGAAAACCTAAAGCTTGATTAGTGGCCTTGGCCTTTTTTAAAAAGCGAAATCAAAGGCGGCGTACAGTAAGCTGCTGTATTAACTCTTGAGTTTCTGATATTGCTTGGTACTTGTTTTTTCTTTCCTCTTGTAACTCCTTGTTTAATCCATCCAATGTTATCTCAAGTCCATCTTTGTGACTAGTGCAGTCAACTAATGCTTCGCTGGTCATATTGTATTTCTTCTCGAGCAAGCTATATCGGTCCTGCAATGCCGCTCTGTCTTTTGAGAGGATATTCAAAGAATGTTTGACCTAGAATCACATTAGTTAACTTAATTAATATAAAAGACTCAGACAGCTCTGCTAAATTCATTTTACGTCTTCGTATGTGGAAACTGCTTGTTGCATTGACGCCAGTTTGTCACGTATCACATTAAGCTCCTTTTCTTTTGTGTCATTTATACTGTTGAGTTGTTTAATATGTTCGATCGAATTGGCGATTTCAGTACGAAGTTCTGACGTATCCTGAAATTGAATGATAAGCTGCTCCGCCTCACAGCGCATGGCATCTATCTTGGCATCTTTTTCATCAATGCTTCGTTTAAATTCATTCCTCAGCTGCATTTCCTTTCTTTCATAGTTAATTTTTTGCAAAGTTTCAAAATTTGAGAGCCAGGTTTCTTTTTCTTTTCGGGTATCTTCAATAATCTGGGCAGTGTCGGCAAAAATATTCTTTACTTCCGCGTAAAGTTGATCGACTTTCTGCAATTCCTTTTCTACATGTTGGTGTGAATTCTAAGTTAAATAGGAGTGATGTTAGGTATTCTAAAAGACGATGAAAATAATGTTGTACTCGCAATTTCTGGTTAATGTGTTGTAGCTGTTCTATTTCTCTGGCAGAAGTATCCAGTCGGGCTTTAAGAGTTCCGATTTCAGCTGTGGCTAACTCCAGCTGCACCTGAATATCGCGATTGCGAAGCTCCTGACGTTGGCAGAAGTTGGTTATATTATCTAAGGAAGAATTAAGTAAGTCGCATGGTCCTGAGTTGTTGACTTCAAACACGGTCGTCGTCGTTTCATCAATAGAAGGATTTGTTGGTAGTCTTGAAAGTCTTGGGAGAGAAGGCACTTGACTTCCTGACATATTTGCTCTTGGATTGATAGTGGGCTGATTATTCACACCCCTGAGTCGCAGTGGTGCATATTTAAATAAGAAATTCTGAGAGCTTCCTCGTTGAGACATTGTAACTATTACTTTCAAATAGTTTCACACCTACCTATATGAAAGACAACGAACATAATGTATATCTAATATCAGGACAAATTACAGTAAGCATATCATGATGATCCTGAGACGTAACATTATTACTATAAGATCTCTTCCCAACTTATCAAGGAGTGCATGTGGCATGGTATACAAATTCATGAATCATTTCCTTGCTTACAGATCAGAACAAAGTCAGTCATTGGTGCCTGCCCAGCCAAGGTACGAACGTCGAATATTATTGTCATTCCATCAGTGTAAAAGTAAAATGAAAATGAGTTATCCTCCAACAGGTATGATGAAAATTGTGTTAAAAGTCTTCCTCTGAATGCAAAACATGAACAAAGCGAAACTTACTCTCCAAAAGGCGATGTAATATCCAATCAAACAAAGGAAAATAAGCAGCACGCTGGAGTGACCGGGTAAGGCACATTGCAGTTTACTTATAAGAGAGCGGGAAAAAGATTTTCATCTACTACATGCTACGTTGCACTTATCTATTCAAATAAATTTAAACTGAATTACATAAATTTTCGAAATATCGACAGTATAGCCCACTTTAGAAGAAAACAATGACAATGTTAATTATTTTACCTAACATAGGATATTTTGTAGCAATATCAACGAATCTAGACCACTAGCAAGGTTGCCGACCACGTGTTTCTGCTTGGATCTCCCAAGGGGATTGGGGATCCAACTTATGGGAATCAAAAGTTTAGTTAATATCCCAATATAAATTAAAAATTAGACGTAAAAACACATTGCTAATGGAAAAGAAAAATTATTCCTCGATCGCTGATAGTGCATTCAGTTACTTTCAGTCTCACTAATTTGAGTGGACTACGTGTAATTAACAATAGCAAGTTAACATAGTAAAAGAAACATATAAACAAAATCAATTTACACTACACTGTTCTTTGGGTGGGCGGTTAATCCTTCCCCTAAATGAATTTGAGAAAGATCTCCAAAAACTGAGCTGGTTTTTCAGCATGAACCCAGTGACCAGCATCAGTGATATATTGAAATTCGGCACTGGGAAATATCGTTCTTATTGCGTTATGGTCCGCCGGTCTAAAGTGAAAAATCAAATAGTATAGGAATATTAAGAAACTTAGCATTTTTTATTGTGTATACTTGACGTAGTCGGATTTTTCTCCTACAATGAAAAGCGTCGGGCCAGTAAAAATTTCATCTTTTGAAGGGAAATGCCCAATTATGTTTGGCAAGTTTTGAATGATCGATTTAAGATTAACGCGCCAGCGGAATTTCCCGTTATCCTCCACAAGATTTGTTAGAAGAAACTGCCTCAACAGACTATCCTTTTACGACCAAATAAGTTGTTGGTTAGTGGCACAAAATACAGATTCGGTGCGCGATCTAAATATTACACGTACTTTAACGACGACTTGCAGCTGTTCGTCAACTATTTTTCGGGCAGTAGCACGCTTTAGCTGGTCTCCTAAATTTATGTCTTCCATCAAAGTCAAGAACTCAGTCATTAACTTTGCCCCAGGGCTAACATTGACAGGGGATATATCAACAATCACAAGTTTGTCAACTAAAGATGGCTACAAGTAAATCGGTAACAGCCAACATAATGTAAATATTAACAAAAATACCTTGTTCAATGCAAGCTTCATCATGGCTCTTCCTCCCATGGAATGACCAACCATGATGGCTTTCGGTATTTGTAGATCTTCCATTAGCTTGACTAAATCTTCAGACAAGACTTCATAGTCAAGTATACTACTATGAGGGCTATCTCCATGATTTCTTGCATCAGGAACAATGACCTTATTTGGAAAGGCAGACAACAGTGTGGTACAAACACACAGATTGCTATAAAAATAAACTACCTTTTTGCCTGTCTTACTGTGAATAGCCTTGCCCAAAGACGCCCAATTTTTTCTCGATCCCAACAGCCCATGCTGTATAATAATAGGTGTGGCGGTACTGGGTGACACAATATGGGAATTTGTTCCTTCATAGGAAGTATAGGCAAGCTTCACAGGTCCCTTCCATCTATAGTAACCCAAAGGAAACAGAGCAAACAATGAGTCTGGCGCCCATTTATTTGCTCTAATGATAGTAAAGTACCGTGTGGTGGTTGACTGTATACACCTTGTGTTCATTACGGTAAATGAT
This sequence comes from Daphnia carinata, assembly GCF_022539665.2. NCBI lineage: Eukaryota > Metazoa > Arthropoda > Branchiopoda > Diplostraca > Daphniidae > Daphnia > Daphnia carinata. Next base: position 4,370,552 of record NC_081340.1, on the reverse strand, counting down.
TTAGGGGAAAGAATAGATTCCGTCGGTTTGTTCTTAAAGAACACTTGGATATGACGAAACCTTTGTGTTTGAAACGTATTCGCCATTTGGACACAGGTAGTGACTTTGAGTCAAGTTAACAATGTTTACATCTGCTAAGAAAAAATTCGGAAACTATCGATCTTTAGTGAATCGCAAAATTGACAATTTGTTTCAAATGCAAAAACATTGCATTTTCTTTTCAACAATATTGCCCCACCTTGGTGAGCTTAAATTTATTTTAAGGGCTGGTAGATCATTGAATACTGGATACATCAAAGGCGTAAACACATTTTCAACAAATTTGGGTTTATAAATTTCTTTTCCGACATCTTGTGGTTTGTGCTACACTGATACCTGCCTACATCTCCGGAGACAAAGGATAGTACAAAGTCCTTTTTGTGTTTGTTTGAGTAGGCCTAGCTTATTTGATAACGCTATCGTAAAGATTAGGAGGATGGCAGGAGCATAATTTGGTTGTTTCTCGGTTCTGAAAGCCAGCTGAAAACAAGGAATGCCGGTGCGTTTAGTAGGACAAGAAAATGGGATGGGAGGAGCTGCCGAATTTCTTTCCAATTGTATGGCAACGTCTAAGTCTAAGAGCCATTCGGTATTTGTCGGCTGGTGTCGAAGAGTGGCTGAAGTGAGTAACCGAAAAAGGGGGTGGGACGTCTTCGATTAACGTTGCTGAAGTACGTTTGATAAAAATAACGAGTTATAGCGTTTTTTTTCCTTTAAGCAATTAATTTAGTAATCCTAAAGTAATTAATTTTTCCCGTGAATAACTGGCGACGCTCTTTAAACTGTGCATGCAAGGCAAGCAAGTAAACCAGTGACCGGTCGGCGAAATTTTAGCGCTCGTTGTGTTCTGACAAATCGTTGTTCAAAAAACTGAGTTTGTGAAAATGTTGAATAAAGCCCTCCTTCCAGTGTCTTCTTAACTACTTTAAACTCAGGCACTGTTTAAAAACTGTTGGTGTATTTAACTTACATTTATAAAAATGGCTAGGGATTATGATCATCTCTTCAAGTTGCTTATAATTGGTGATAGTGGTAAGGTTCTTCTATATTACTTGGTGTAAATCACATTTTCATCCTTTTTCCTGTTATTCTAGGTGTTGGGAAAAGCTCTCTATTGCTTCGTTTTGCAGACAACACTTTTTCTGGGAATTACATTACAACCATAGGTGTAGATTTTAAAATCCGAACCATATTACTCAATGGTGAACGTGTAAAGTTACAAATCTGGGACACTGCAGGACAAGTTAGTATATGACATGATAGTTGGAGGTGTGCAAGAAATAAATAAATATATTTTTAAATCTCCCTATAGGAAAGGTTTCGCACAATAACATCGACGTAATATGCAGATACATTTCATAAAAGTGCCAATACTTATGCCATTGTTTTCTTGTAGGTACTACAGGGGAACTCATGGTGTAATAGTAGTGTATGATGTCAGTAGCGGGGAGTCCTTTGCAAATGTAAAAAGATGGTTACATGAAATAGAGCAAAATTGTGATGTTGTCAACCGAATACTAGGTAAGTTGTAAACATTGGTATATCATTGTCAATGTTTTTTCAAATATTTTTACCATATCAGTTGGAAACAAAGATGATATGCCAGATAGGAAAGTGGTCTTAACTGAAGATGCTCAGAGATTTGCGAGCCAAATGGGTATTCAACTCTTTGAGACTAGCGCCAAGGACAATAAGAATGTTGAGGACATGTTCAATGCCATCACCCAGCAAGTTTTACTCACAAAAAAAGAACAAAAAGAACAAGCCGGCAACATGAATGACACGATCACTGTCGGCAAAGGAAGAAAACCAACAAAGAAAAGCAAATGCTGTTGAAAAGTAATCTTCAGTTGATAGTAATATCTAGAGTTATTTCAACAATCCATCAAATTTAGTGTTGGTCCATCTCCACTCTTTCTTGGCGGCACTAACGCTCAAATAGGGTCGTGCAGTGACGCAAAATCATTGGTTTACGACAAAGTTCTACTAGACACTCCAACCCTTATCCGTTGAGATAGAGGCATCCAAAAACAAAAATTAGTTTCTTTTGTGTTACCCACCTCTATTCTACTCCCGGATTTGATTTCATTTAACAAATTTTTTTTTGTTTCATTTTTGCTTGTTCGTAATTTCATTTTCGATTTTCTTTTAAAAATGAATTTTTTCGGTGTCTAGTGGCGTATTACTAAGCAAACATCTTGTGCGCCTTGCAATTGGTGTGTTCCATTGTCGTGTACAGCTTGCAGTCCATTGGAGTAAAGTCGCCGTTTGTAGTTTCTTTCAATATCGTGTTAGCAAAGGCGGGTTTTTTTTTTCTTTCCCTTTCCTTTTTTTTCTCTCTCTCTTATGGAATGCGTTTTGATAATGTTTTATTCCTAAGCAGTCCTGCATTACCACCTACTCGCTCGTCTTCATCTATTGAAATATAAATTGATATGGGCATTCCAAGTAAATTAAACCTACCATGTACCATTTTCCCATTTGTTACTAGTTGTCAGGTGTCTTATCTAATCTGTTTTGCAGGATGACATAAATACTCATCTATTATCCACATCACAATCGGATTGAAAAGCGTTACTCTGTTGATATCGAAGGATGGATCAATACTATTCAAGGTTTTTGTGCAAACGTGCTCAGGCTACTCTCTGAATTTTGTTAGGGAAACCAAACAGCACAGTGTGGGTCCTAATCTGGAAGTTGGATCGATCGCTGTTGACTTCTTATTGCAGTGCTTGGTCCTATCCCAGCTTCATGATTTGCGAGCGTCTCCGATAGGCAATTAAGGTGGTACTTCAGGCCTATAAAACCTGGCGATGTACTTGTCCCGACATGCAATTTTTTATAGTAAACATTAAAGCCTAGTATCCGAAAATGGGCTTTGTCACGTAGATTTTAATAATGTTTGATTAAACAAAGTTTAAGCGAGTCAACATTAAATGACTCAAACTCATTTCCTTAATAGTAAGACAATGATTCACCCAGTAGGAGTCGTTTTTGGACTCCCAACCGTAGACGCATATTAATGTGTAACAAAAAAAGTTATGTTTTTCTGATTGAACCGGTTTTATAATCTTCTTTGTTCTGCTATAAAGCAAAAGACAGTCACGAGGAGAAATACGATACGCTTTCCAAGTGAACTTGAGATGCCCGTCACACCTGCCGACGGCTGTGTACGTGCCTCTTGATATATGATACACGTTTTCACATCTGTCGACGACTGGGAGCTAGCGTGTGAAGCACTAGCCTTACCAGTGAGAAGTGTGCGACTTGCGGCTTTATATCCTTTCATTCGTTGGTTCAACGTGTTGTGCCACTTGGGCGATGACGTGGGTATTTTCGTGTTCCGTTACACTAGAACCTTCGATAAACCGTTTTTAGTACATTTTATATAGATTATTGGGTCAGTCACAAAGAAACTGAAACAGCCTTAATAACATGCACCTAAACAGCCGAAGTTTCATACTTATTCATCTTTTTAGCTGCCAAATACGTAACTTGTGCTTCCGTCTGCCACGTTTTAAAGTTTGATTGTCATGTCTTCTAAAAATGTATGTCAATACCTCTGCCAACAACATTTTGCGGGAAATCTTTTGGATATTTTTTTTCAATAAACAGTTTTAGAAACGAAAATCATTCAGTTCGTCGTAACTGTCGACGCACGCTCTCAGGTCACCTCTTCCCACTATTTATCATCATCAGTAGCCATTCACTAGCTAAACATTAACAGAGACGAACAATGAAAACGGAACATGTAGCTTATGATATATCTCAATGATTTTAGTGTGAAATTGCTTTGAGAACGGCAACTCGTTTGACGCGTAATAATACCTCTTTGTAGCTGTAAAGAATGTGCTCACGTGGTGAAAGAAGACTCTGGTCGCGTGCCAGTAGCTGTCTATGACTTGGTCGAAATAAGACGTTAATGGAAGTAGATTTCTGGACGAAATAAAAAGGTTATTTGATTACGGTACATTAATCACTTTACATCATCATGGAGAGATGGATGTAGCTTGTAATGATTACCTGAAGAGGGGATCACTTTTCTTAGCCTTTTGTTTTATCACTGAGCACGTTGAACAAAGGAAGACTGTTGATTTCTTCCGTTTCATTTCTCTATCATGACTACCTTCTTTCAACCAACGTTAGATGGCTTAGGATTTTGCACATGCCACCTCGTGTCGTCTGCTTGTTAGCAAGGGGAAAAGTGGAGTGTTACTGTTAGAAAAACAATTTTCACAAAAATAAAATACCCAGCCAAGGTAAATCATTTCTCCTTTTTGTAATGTTTTTCACTCAATATCTTACATTTTGTTTCAGATGTCATCTTGGACTGCGCTTCGTAGTTTGGCCCAGGCAGCAAGTGTTCATGTCGGAAACCGGTGCATGATACAACAGCAACAGAGACTGATTTGCAGTTTGACGCCCGTTGGCTCTTCGCTGCTTGTTTCTCGTGTTCCATTGTTACATCAGCAGAGATTCGCGGCAAGAAAAGGAACAAGAGAACGTAAAGTTAAGCAGAAGGTCAAGGCCGAAATTGCCAAGAAAGAAGAGTTTGTTCCCTACAAAGTAAAACTAGCTAAGCTGCATGTGCCAGAAGGCCCAAGAAGAATTGTGGAAAAGAACAAACCAGAAGTTGTTGATGATGTCTTTGTTACAAAACACTTCATGACTAGAGCCATCAGTCTGGCAGATGCAGTGCAATTCCATCGTGAAACTAACCACCCCTCAGTTTACGACAGCCCTGAAGCACTGATTACTATGAAAGTAGAACTTAATATGCAACTGGAAAAAAAGAATAGATACTTGGACAATTTCTCCAGAATATTGCTTTTACCCCATAGTTTTGAATATCAACCAGTACGCAAGGTACTAGCATTTTGCAAAACCCAAGAAACACAGGAGGATGCAACCAAAGCCGGGGCCAATGCCGTCGGTGGTCTTGATCTCGTTAAACGAATACAGGTATTATTACCCTACCTCTAGTCTTAAAGGATATATTATAAGTCATCCTTCTTTGTATCACTAGTCTGGGGAAGTGCCTCTGGCCGATTACGACTACTTTGTCGCCCACACCAACATGATGTCGGAAGTCCTTCCGTTGAGAGGCCTGTTAAAAAGAAAACTACCCAACGTTAAGAATGGTAAATTATTGAAAACAATTGTGATTTATTGTTTTATCCGGGTACCACGGAGACATTGATTTTCTAACTCTAAGTTATGCATTAGGCTCCGTGGGAGTCGATATGCCAAAGATGATTCGACTTTTTTCGAAAGGCATAGAATTTGCCAGTACCAAGGATGCCTACGAACTTGATTACGGATTGGTACAAGTCCCATTTGGAAGGGTAAGTACACGTTTTCTCATCTATCCTTGTTCAGCCGCCGGCAATCAAAAGAGTGGCTTCATTAGCAGTGCAATTATTTCGAAAGGGAATGTTTTTTTATTTATTGTATACATAAATTCTTTCCGGGTGTGTGGAATGCGCGCAGTTGACCATGCCAATGGAGGAGCTGGAGGCTAATTTCTCCACCATTCTGAAGGACATCGAATCTTGTCGAGCAAGAACTTCTGGATCTTTTATCACTCGCTGCTACGTGCTTTCTCCGCCATCGCCCGAATATTTCGTTGTGAAGACAGAGGCTTACATCAAGAAGAAAGCAGAGGACACTTCATCTTCGTCCTCATCTGATGACGACAGCGACAACGAAAAAGCCGACGAAGAAGAAGAACAGAACACATCTCGGGCCCGAGTTGCCAAGCAGTAAATAGAAAGCCAAGAAACGACCGAAAGAGCGAAAAGATACGCTTTACTTGAAAAAAATACAACTTAGTCATCCAGTTGATAATGAGGCTCCTTCTTTGTATGAGCGTATGTACGTAAATCTTAATGTTTGGTTTCGCCGTAACTCTAGTGGACTTCTTTATTGAATTGTCTTGACGCTTCCGGGTGGAGAGAGTGGCCTGCGGCTGTGAAATGTGGCAACTGAGAAAACGAACTCTTATGTGAAAGAGAGAAAGACCTTTTCGGCGTTTTGTTCTTCCTTTCACCTCATCAGACGCGGTTGAACGTGAGCCACTTTCTCCTGGTCGGCCGGTTGCTCAACCATCTACACGACCCAACTTACCATTCTCTCCTCGGCTAAAAAGGAAAAGGAAAACACCGGAGCTTCTAGCGTGATAGAAGAAAGAAACGAAGAGGAGGGAATGCTAAAGAATCGAAAAGAAAGCCCAAAAGAAGTTGGGATGAAAAAAAAAAAATAATAAAACCAAGTCTTCTTGCCGAGTGAGTGATTCGTTGGCTGGCTGATCTGGGCAACCTATTGCCAACGGGATGGCTCATTGGCTTTTGCCTCGGCCAGATTTTCTATTGTACTCGAAAGCCACTCTCCGTTTGGTCGCTTTCGTCGAGATTTCGCGCATGGCCTCAGAGAAATTGTGCGGCTTTGCGAATGTATCTTATTTTTTGGAGCGACGCCCGTCCCTGGCAGATAGCCCAAGCGACCTCCTCCAAATGGCGAATGTTGATCAAATCGGGACAAAAAGAGACAGAACTACCACAAGCTTTCTCTCTGCAGAGAAATGAAACATGAACGCAAAAGGTGAAGCCATGTTTCGTTTCTCTTTCTCGTTTATCTTTCTATCAAATATAGAGGGGGACTTCCCTGCCAGCATATAGAACACGTTTATAGAAAAGAGGTAAATCGGAACCCCCCCGATTTGGCAGGTGTTGGAAGAGACAAACGAAAGCGTTGTAAACAGCGTATTCGTGTAACAGAAATTGAAAACAATGTTCCATTGCATTCGTGCGTTGTTAGAAAGCTGGGACGTTCTTTACGTCTTTTGGCTTACGTTTCTCTTTCTCGCCAAAAAAAAAAACGATTGTCGATACGTCGATGTTTTTGTTTGCGTATTTGTTGCACCTGCTGATTCTTTAAGAGACACCATTTCCTATAGGCAGGAGAAATACCTGCGTAAAATATGTTTGGTCAGTGAACTCACGTCTTTCTAAAGCCATTTCTTTCTGGGATGGGAGGATAGAAGAACGTGGAACAACAAAAATTGCTCAAGACATTTCTTTTGGGTTCAAAAACTTTCTCCAGTCACGTTTGTGAAGGCTGATGAACGTCGAGAAAAAGGGTTCATTGAGTGTTTTTCATCTAATCACCTGGAGGCGACTCATTGACAACAGCCTTGTCCATCCTGGAATACAAAAAATGCCGGACACAGCACCTTTTTCTTGATTAAACAAAAACTTTTGTGTGGAACACGTCTTCGTCGACTTATCGTGTGCATAACAGGTGTTTTTAAAGAAAACAGGGGGGGGGGGTGTTAATAGAGATACGCGGGAATAGTACGCTTAAATTTAAAAGGGTGGACCCGAAAAATGTTGTCGAATTGACCAATCCTATTTAGTCGCAGACGAATTCATTCGTCGCATGAACTTACCGTTAGACGCAACTGTTGTACACGTTACGGATAATGATCGTGGTAGTATGGTTTTTTTTTTTTGGACACTATAATGATATCATGTTTATGGTTGCACGCTCAGATGGACGCACTTCCGCTAAACTGGACGTCGTACCTTCTTAATGCACAGGACACTTGCAAGCTGTTATGTTTTGCTGTTTGCGCGATCGTTTTGAAACCAAGGAACTAAGCTCCGTTTTTTTTTTCCAATTTCATTCCGATGATTGGCCGTTTGACTGCTCTGGGGTACAAAGTGGACATGCCGTACATACCAGTCTGACAAACTCGCTTATTATTTATTCATTTTTCGTTTTTTTTTTTTCCCTTTCTTGTTTATCATCGTAGACCGCAGTTTTGTTATGCTATTAATCAGGGAAAACGTCGCAACATCAATTTCGATTAAGGATGTTGCTTGCATTCGTCCCGAACTAGTCAACCAGGATACAAGGCTGATTTCACCTTGATGTCGTCTCATTTTTAAAATGTACGTATAGCAACCCGTTGTGTTTATTCTGAAAGCCGGAGCTTGACGTTGACATCACGAACGCCCTGGATTCTAACACGATCGTGCGTCGCGCAGATGGGACCTTTTTTTTTGTTTCCTTTTGTCACAATAATTCTATTCACTTCGATAATGTTAAACGTGTGAATAATGGCCCGTTTTGTGGCACGTCATTATTCGTTTTTGTTTTTTTCTGGCTTTCACCTCGCCATATAATTCACGACGCGCTTCGTGCCGGAAACTTGAGAATCAGTGCCTCTGTTATTTTTGGATCCTCTTCTTCCAGTGCTGGCATCGTTGTACTGTTAACTTCTCGATGTGCGTTATCACGCGTGAAAGACTATACGGTAGCTTATAGGCTTAACTGTCGTGCAAACCGTACGGCTACGCGCATAAATATACCTATTTTTTCGTTTCGGTTTGTTTGATCGAATTGCGAGGCCAGATCTTTTTAGCTGCGTTCAAAGCCGATGCTGTTTCTTTAGTTTTAATGATTTTATCTTTGGTTAATAAAAAGGACGCGTGTAATTTACTGTGACGTGCTAGGCTATAGACTGCCGCTAGCTAAATCGTCACAATTACACCAGACTTCCAGATGGCGTCCCGCGTACCACACTTTTTTGGTCATCCGCTCGCGGCTGATTTCAATGCGGAAGCAAAAAAAAAAAGGCGGACAATCACCTCTTTGGTTGTTATCCATTTTTTTTTTTTTTCAAAGACTTCCCTTTCTTCCGAACCCTTCTTTGTTGTGTGTGTTCATTTCCCGTGATGTCCGACGTCATCTGCCTACCACGGAAACCTATTGGGATCTGCTTTGAGGCTCGTGGTAAGTTGAAAAGCATCGCCTCGTTAGCAATTAATACCAAAGATGTGCACGAGGCTCTACCGATAGCAGAAAAATTCGGGCTGCTGGAAGCATTATTCCGATACCGTTAGTCGATCCAAGGTCCATCTACCCCCCCTTTTGTTTGCGTCTGAAACTGTTCCATCTTAGTCATGTAACAACAGAACCTTGTTCATCAATTTTTTTTTCAAGAGCTTTCCGCACGTACCTGTTGATTGGCTCGATTGGTGTGCATTTCTCCATTTTTCTGCCATTCAAATTGGCTCTTCTTTTTTTTATCAATGATATTTCGTGATATGTGTTGTGGTTCTATACCATGCTGGCGGCTCATTTTCTCTCAGCAGTAGCGGTACATTTCCCCATCTTTTTTTCTATTTCACCTGTGGGGCTTTTCAATACCGGTGGTTTGCGTGGTAGAGTGTCTTTCTTTTTTTTTACTTCTGGCTGGCAAGAAGAAACCCTGGATGATGATCTTTCCCCTTTATGGTAATCACTCTTTTGTTTCACTAAAAATATTTTTCCCATTGAAATCAATTTTCTACGGTTACAGTCGACCATTTCTTATTTTGTTCTCCTCTTTTCACGCCCGATTCCAGCAGTCCCGTTCGAATTTAACGACATTTCGCATGAAAAACAGATGAATTACTCGTGGAGAAAAAAACTATTATTGCTTTTCTCATCTTCCGAAAAAATGGACGACACCTTCCGTTTTTTTTTTTAAAGCCATTAAAAAGGAAACCAAACGTTTGACGATTTGTCGAAAGCAGCTCGCCGTTGAGGTTGGTGATCTTGTTTTATTCTTATGTCGCCCTTGAAAAAAAGAAAAGAACAGGTGACGATGTCCCTTTTTTCTTATGCGTACAAAATAGAAAATGAGCCTCGTAAATAATATCCCCAGTCATTTAGAAAAAAAGCGGTTCCTAGACTTGAAGAGCCGGAAGATAAAGAACAGTTTGTTGTTTGTCTTTTGTTTTCTCAAGTTGCAACAGAAAAAAAAAAACAGAAGAGCATTGGCCAGCTGTGGAGCGAATTGCGTGTAAAGATGATGAACGACAGGCACCCCGCCATCGGCCCAAAAAAATCAAAGATCTGTTCAACGTGAATATTTTATTTTCGAACGTTCTTCTTCTTTGATTCGTTTTATTTTTTTTGTAGAGTTTGAGCCGCCACTTGACGCTCGAGTGAGCAATAGCTCGGGAATAATAGCAGGCGAGAGCGGGAATGTAAAAAAGAAAGAATTTTTTTTTAATAAACCGCTGGCACAGGTGTGTGGACCGCCTTTTTTCGTTCTTCACCACTCACGCAACGCGCTCCAGCCGCTAGAAGTAGAAAGGCGCGCTGGCTTACCTGTACCAGTTGGTTTCCTGGTCGTCGGCAGTCGACAACAAATCCAGTGGCGCTCCCTCCATCCTTTCCCCTAGTGCTGCTCACGCTATCGCACGCAACATTCACGCAGTGCTTTAAAGGGTGATTTTTGAATTTTAGTGGTCCGCACTCACGACGTTCAGTGTCAGATTAGAAAGGTAAAAAATCGACAAAAAAAATATGCGCTGGTGTTTATTATTGGGCCTTGTGGCCCTGACCGTATCCACGTCCAACGAAGAACTTCACGCGGATGGACAACAACAGGTCGAGCCTGTCTTGAACACGACCCTGTTCGCCGAGGCCCCGGTGAGTAATCAACAGGACGAAGTGGAAGCAACGACGGAAGACGTCCTCTACGAGGATGATGAGTATCTGGATGAGGAGAGTGAATTCCTTCCTGATCCGGAAGCATTGATTGATGAAGAAGGTGATCAGGAAGTAGTGGTACTCGATGCGGAGAGTCGGATCGTAGCAGAACAACTCATCCAGGAGCTGGATCAGATCAGCAACAAGTTGCAGGATGACGAAGAAACGGTCGGCACGTCCCGTTCCATCAGCTCGGCTGAAGTTAAGAAACTGGAAAAGCTTTTGGATTCGGCTGGATTATCACCGAATTCGCCCTTGCTTCAGAGTTTGATGCAGCAGAGGCAAGACGCTATCCCGTCTTCGGCTCTCGGTCCGAGTATGGCCGGAATGGCCGGACTCAGTAGCCTTTTAGGCGGTACAGCTCCGATAGGTTCGGGCACGTCGGCCAGTTCCACCTCGTCCACGATCGTACCCGGCGCTATGACCAAGAAAAATGTCGAAGAAATCAAAATACGAATTGAAACAAATGCTCTTCGGGCCGGAGAACCCGGTAATCGTTAACCTCATTTCTCTTTTTCTTTAAATTCAAATGATTTCTTTGGAAATGATCGATTTTCATTTTCATAACCGGATTTCATTTTTTTTTATTTTCTCACGTTGCAGAATCAAAGACGTCGGCAAGGCACCAGTGGATCTAGACGTCCCATTAGCTATAACCCACAATCACCGCATTATTCGGATACGGCTGCCCGGCGACCCATTAACGGCCATCGCTCACGACCGCAATCGAAATCCGGCAGCAAGAATAAGCGCACACGGCGTCCCGGTGCCAATCGAAAAGTGCAAAACCGCCAGCAAACATCTGGCGGCCTGCACAATACGGCACAGCGTCCCATACCGCTCTTCTTGCGGCCGCCCCGTCCATCACGACCGGGTCTTGCGGCTGTCCAGGCTAAAACGGTACCGACAACAGTTGGAGGTGATTCCGTCTATTCACGTTTAACGTCTGCCACACATTTTGGACACCGTTATGGGCGTTAACGTTCATTTTTGAAACGATCAATGAAGGCCGGCCTATTCACAACGAGATCGCCCGTCAACCCATCAACGAATTCCGACCACCTGCCTCCGATTTCCGTCTGCCCGAGCCGCCATTCCGGCAGGAACTCGCCTTCGCACCGCCATCACGAGGCGGCAATAACGGTACATTATTTATTTAACTAATGGAAGGGCTCTTTATGTTTCAAGCTGGACCAAACGCCAGCTGTCTCTTTAAGAAATGATCTTGAACTTGAAATGTTTTTTCTACTCGCTAATCTAACGCTTTGGCCGCATATAACGGGATGCGAATGCCGTACGCAGATAACAGGAGGGCTCACAAGCTTCTTCATATCCCGCGATTGAACGAGCCAATCGTGACAGTAAAAAATAAAGGAGATGTTTTTTTTTTTTTTCACATACTTTTGACGGCTTATATGGCTTTATACCAACACCGTTATAGACTTGAAGCCGTTCACGTGCTCGATCGAGTTATCACGCTCCGTTGATATTTTTTGATGGTTGCGGTTGATTCATTGGACTGCGTGAACCGAATATGATGAGCACCATTGACTTTGATCGTTTTATCTTTTTTTTTTTTTTTTTTAATATCGCAGGACCTGGGCGAGGTCAAGTTACACCACCGGTTCAATCACGTGAGCAGCTCAATAGAAATCCGCCTCTTCCACGACCGACGGAAGAACAATTCCGCCCGTCGTTATTGGGCCGTCCTAATAATAATCAACAATCGCCACCGATACAATTCGTTCAACCGCCGCCAGTTCATAATCGGCCGGCTCCCAAACAGCCGCCACCACCGCAGCAAAGGCCACCGATCGCTACCAGCGCTGGACTGCCGATAAGGCCGTCGCTGGGACGACCCATCACTTCACCCAATCCGGCCACGGCTAATTTCAATCCGGCACCGGCCAATTTCCCTCCCGTCTCATCGACGGTGTCATTGACCAACGCCCAACGTCCCAAAATCATCCAACCGGATTGCGATCTCTTCTCGGAGGGCATTTGCCTAGACGTCCGCAATTATCCATCGTACGTTAACATTTAAATTAATTATTTCTTAATCAAAAATCTAAACAAATTTTGATTTCAATTGACCAGGGAATTGATCGCCAGTTATTTGAACCGTAACAAGCCAGCACTGGAGAACATGTTGGCGGAAGTAAGAAGCCAGAGCGCGGATGATTTGGTGGACGGGATCACGTCATCCGAGGAGAGACGCTACTCTTACAACCATTATTACGGAAGCAGGTATCTTTCTTTTTTAAATTCATTTTAATTGCCGGAGCCTTTTTTCTAAATGATTGGGTGTTGAATGACAGGAGGCAGGGAGAAGACAATCACGCTCATCGTGATTTTGCAGAGGAAGGAGGCTTCCTTTGCCCGTCGGAAGTCAAGTACGCGCGACCTCAATTGGCTCAAACGAGCCGTGGCGTTTGGAAGTACATCATCAACATGCCGGAACATACGCAAACCATTCGAATGGAGCGCTGCCTGTCAGTCAATTTAAACAAATGCTTAAAAAAATAATAATAATTAAATAAAAAATTCTGTTTTAGGAAACCTGCGAGTGGCTGCAGTTACGTATCACCTCATTACAAATCGCATTGTATTCAAGTTTACAATTACCACCGACTTTTATCGTTTGAAGAACCTAAAGGAATGCACGTCGATATTTATAAAGTATTTCTATTTAAATTGTTTTTTAAAAATCGAATGATTTCACGTTGTTCTTTTGTTTTTGTAGATTCCGGTTGGATGCAGTTGCCACGTACAAGGCTATGCTTACCTCTACCCTCCGCTGGACGGAAAGGTAGCTGGACATGTTATACCGCCAGCATTCCCGACTGATAATGGCAACGTCATCGGTCCCAACCGGAAGACATCCGCACCTGGTCCGGCCGAAGATCGGCCTCAAGTTCCTGTTCAGAAACACGAAGTCCGCGTGAGACCCGAGAGTCGTGAACGACCAGAGCCTCCGCGACCTGAAAGGCCCGACATTCGTGAACGACCTGAAAGTCGTGAACGGCCGGAATATCGGGACAGACCGGAAGATCGTGAACGGCCTGAAAATCAAGAGAATTTCAGCATTCCAACCGGTTTGAAAGATTTCTCTTCGTTCATGGACGAACAGTTCAGCGGACACTTTGGTCCGTTCGGCGCTGGAGGCTTCGGTACCAAACAGGCCAATAGGCGTGAGGATGGATACGATTCAGCCGACGACAGGATCGATCAGCATCCGATGGAATCTAATCTGGAAGGTAGTTCCAGAAGACGGCCAGTGGGGGCCCAATCGAAAACGAATTACGACTACCATCCCATCATCGATTTCTTCCACGACAAGCCCTAGTCGCGGCGTTTCAAATTTCGGGACAAGGGGGAAGGGAATGATCCAACTCATTTAATTAATTACATTTTTTTTTTTCAAATTCATCACGGATAATCGCGCAAGTTAACGATATTTCTTGGTGTAATGCCCCGCCCAGTTTGCTGGGCAGGATCCCAACTATCCATTCATCTTCGCTGGGCGAAATGATGATTATTATGTTATACACCAATCAAAGAGAACGCAGACGTTTGAAATGTGGCCGTCGTAAAACGGGATCGCCCTTGGAAACGTTATGCGTTCAACTGCGTCCGGAAATCATTTATCGTTTTTTTTTCAATGCTGTCACGTTATACGGTGTGTGTAGACAGCATTTCTTTTACATCTTTCTCGCTCATATTATTATTACATCCGCTGCTCTCTCTTGCTCTCACCTTTAAATCGAAAGAAAAAAGAAACCTTAAATCATTAAAGACAGTTAACAGACGAATTCGACCGTGCTGGGCAGGGTCGTGGACTTTAAAGCAATTAAACACTTTGTAAATAATAAAAATTTCAAAAAAAAGTGGGAATGTGTTGTCTTTCATTCTTTTAAAAGGATGAGGTAATGTCCACCTATTGGCCAGATAAATAAACGAGTGAATGAAATAAGCCTTGAACACAAGGACAGCAAAGTGTATCCCTCCCCCCTGAATAAGTCAATTGACAATAATTTGCAAGAGTAGGGTCACCTTGACAATTTCAAGAACTGTACAGGTAGTTTGTCTGCATTTAAAAAAAAATGCAACGTCACGCACAATGAACGTTCATTACCCGCGTTCTACCCGCAAGTGCATTATTAAACGTCAGTGCGAATTGGCCGACCATAGAAAGTGTGACGTCATTATTTACCTGACGGGCATTTCTTTTTTTTTAACATAAAAAACCGTTTGCCTTACGACCGTGGCACACCTGTTAAACGAGCGGTGCTTTACGTACGGATCCGGCCGTTTTTTTTAAGTGCGTGAATACGCCGGACGGTTATCATCATTACGTGTCCATTCCGCCCTCTAAAAAGCTTAAACACATTTTCCTTTTTTTTTTGAAAATGGAGTTTTATATTTTGTCTTTTGACCGTTGGTCATTTGATTATACAATTGGCCAACGGTCTGTGAAAAGTGTGTCATCCGGTGAACGTAGAAAAGCATACAAGTGTATAACATTATGTTTATCAAGGGAATCTTAAAGTGTATGTAAATTACTTATTCATCGATTGCTCTAAACAGGTGAATCCGTGAATGAAAGACAATAGGCAAACACAGAGGAGATTCATTCATCATGTTGGTCCGTTTCTTGATTTTTGACTTTCATTTTGGCGTGTCGCTGGACGCCAACTGCATTTTAAATTTTTTTTTTTTTTGTTTGCCAGTTGATTGATCGCTTGTCATATTGGACGCGCGTGTGACCTTTTAAGCAAAAAATGTGTCGCTAAGAAAATCGTGTTGAAACATAATTCATTTAATTGCGAGCGTTTTTCAATGCCCCCCTCCCGAATCTTTGCATTTTGCGACGCAACGAATAAATATGGACGCCTTCTGTTTTTAATATCATCAATTTGTTGGGAAAAATCGAAAACAAATCAAAAGAGAAAACGTGCACAATGGTTGTCAAGTCCTTATAAGCGCAACGTTTCGAACGACTGTTCATCATTTGCGTACTCTCCCCTCCTCATTATTACACAACCGCCGTGTGTTTTCTTCCGAACGATGTCAACATTCGCCCTCTGCCCCTCTTTTTCTCTCGGCCCACACCCAAACGAAAAGAAAGAGAGAGAGGACATTTCAAAAAAGAAAAAAAAAAGGAGAGGGTTCGTATATGACCGTGACGGTCTACTTTCTCATTGCCGGAAGGTTAGCGGCACTAAAATCTTTTCGAGACAGAAAGATACGTAAACGCAGGTAAGCACAAAACAAAACGAAAATGGGTATAGAGATTTTTCTTTTTTTTTGGTAGCCTCAGGTTAATGCCGAAATTCGCAACGTGTCTGCTGTTATCTATTCCCTTACCTGTACCACCTTCGAATTGAATAACCAATAGCATTTGGGTTACTAAGGGCACGTGGCTCCCTCTACAGGAGATAACCCTTTCTCCAATGTCGAACGGTGACATTTGCAATAGTGATTGTGTTTTTTGTTAGTGCACGTAAAAGGGAGCCGTACGTAGAAGACGATGTCGTCCCCATCACGGCTGCTGGGCAAAAAAAAAAAAAAAAGGCGAATTTAAAAAGTAGGGATATATATTTTGTTTTTGTTTTTTATTTTGAAGGTTTTCAAACTGAAAGTTGTACGATTTTTCGGGGTGGCTTGTCTCTTTGTGATTAACGATCGATGCCTTTACATGTTGAAAGACGGCGAGGGACTGTAGGACTGGCATTGATAACTGACGTGTAGCTTTTTTAACAACACCTTGAAAGGTCAACTATGTACACAGTCTGTGTTTGAATGAATTTTTTTCAATGTTTTGTGAGCGTACGGTATTCACACGTCCATGAGAAATGTAGAGATGGGCAGGTTGTTGATTTAGTTCTCTGTCGGTTTGCGTTCTACAAGTCGTTGCACAGTCCATTTAATTTTATGTTTTTATTTTCGGAGCATTGATGTGTAGAATCTCCAAAGACTGTACATATTGTAATTAACGATTAAAGAAAACCTTGTTTCGTTTGTTTTTTTAAAAGGCCTTCGTTCAAAGAGTCCTTCAGGCTATCGTTTTAAATGCGGCTGTCGTTTGCAATTTGAATGAAAAAAGGACATACACGAACGGGGCCATTAGCGCCAGTTCGTGCAACAGTTTATGGTTTGCTAAAAAAAAAAATAAGATGTACATGCAGGATGAAACGAAAGTCGGCACTACGTTCCAATTACCCGACAGTTTAACTGTTAATGATTGGGTGGTGAAGTCCTCCCTTTTTAAAGAGAATCTTTACGATTTCACGCGGCGCTGTGTCTCGTTTTGTTTAATCCATAATTTTTAATTCAAACGTCCACACATTTTATTACCGTCGTCTGTGTGTGTGTGTGTGTCTAAAAGCGAATTGGCGGCGCCACAGTTTCACTTGGCTCTTTTTTGTACCTCACCGTTTTGCATGTCTGAATCTGTTTGACCCCAATGTCACTCGAAAAATCGTCAATCTCTCCATGACGTCGTTCAATAATAAATTTTAATAAATGGCTGCGACTGTCTCTTTAGTCCACCTCCTAATAGAACCTTTTTATCAAGGCCGACGTACCGAAAAATGCTACGTTTAGTATTCAATTCAGAGGCAAAGGGGGGGGGATCCGTTACGTCGTCACGGTGAATAAGGCAGTCGGCCATGACGTCAGTTACATTGCAGACATGCAGATGAAAGCGAATTTTAAAAAACCGTTTAAAACGAATACTTATGATTTACAAATATGAAACGATATTATCTTTTGAAAAGAAAAAAAAATCGTTAAATCAAAAACGACGGGGAAAGTCGAAAGTTTTTTTTTTCAGCGAAATGCCTTGCCAAAAATTGGTGATGCCAAAATACGTGCACGGTCGTTTTCTTGGGTGTTTATGCATCTACGACTCTCGGCACGGTTAGCGTATACACGCACAGGTAATAACAAACATGGGGATGCGTTCTTTCCCGAAATGATCCAACTGTATCTCATTAACTGGAAAAATAATATTTGGCCGTGCTAAAATCGTCTCTTTTCGCTTCGTCTATTTGTGAACAATTTTTTTTTTTTTACAATCAATGTGTTTTCTAAAAAAAAAATGAATTTCTCATTGGCTGTTGTCCAGCAGACTTCGATACCCAGCAGAGCAGACACTGTCCCACTTTGATAATTCAGGGATGGACATCCGAATAAGTCCCGTGCCCCCCCCCCCCCCATCCTCATCACATGATAACAAGTGAAAGGGAGGGAAAACGATTTTTTCCAAGCCGTTTGTTTTCCTTTTGAGTGTTGGCATGGACGCAAGTCTCGGGAGGTGCACGCACTTCCGATGTTTAGATAGCGACACGATCAAATTTTTTTAAAACGAACTTGGCTACAGTTTTTCTAAAAACAATATTCAATGATTTAGTGACATTTCAATGTGTAGCCCGAAAGCGGATGTGTGACTATCCGCTTTCCTGAAACTTTGGAATGTTGATGGGGCCGATGTTTGGCACTTTCTCCTTTGCGAGGGTAAAGGTGGGTGTCGCACAGTACATCATTTTTGAATTTTTCATTCCCCGTCACATGGAAATCTTGGCAATAAATTTCTTTTGACACGAACAAAAAAAAAATGTCACACGATGCGATTCCCGTTTTTATATTGTAGGATGATTCTCTTGAGTTTTCTCGTAATAAGGTGTAACGCACACAAATAATTCAAATGTGTTTCTTTGAACGAAATGGCCAGGCCTCAATTAGCATTCCAATCTTTTTTTTTTTTTTTGGTACGGTGCGGCAAAATCAAGTGAAAAGGGCTCGACACATTAATGACTCATTTTCTCTTTTTTCTCTTTTTTCATTTTTTTTTCATGTGTGTGTAGTTTGAAGAGGTGCGCAGAAAAATATACGACAGTGGAATGCGAGACAGCCCACTGCATGTCGGACAACATTTAGAAAGTGGGAGTTTGTGCTTGAGTTATCGCTGGATGGACACTCAAAAAAAGCCCAAAAAAAAAGAAAATATGTATATATATAGTTTTGAATGCTACATCATCAACTTGTTGTCTTTTGCCGGCCATTTTTGATTTCGCAAACTATGCAAATCAATGTCGGCAAATTGCCATGCGCTCTTTTTTTGTTTTACTTGCTATAATCACCTGCTCCGCATTCGTACGCCTTATAATAAAAAGAGACATTTTCAAAAGACGTGCGTGTGTTATATCTTTGATAACATCGACCTTGACAGGAAATTTTGGAATTTTTTTGATGGTACGATCTGGATAGTAGGTTAGAATACCGAGATTCACGTTCCGTTTTTTAATGGCTCAATAATGGCCGTAGAACTAAAAACGGAGAGATTAAGATTTACAATTCGTTTATGTCGATACAAAAGGCAAAATGTTGTACGTAGAGAAAGTTAACGTATATTCAAATTTTTTTGTTTCAAATGTCCAGCCAATCTGCATATACAGGAAACACAATAGAAACGTTGCAGGTGCGCCATCAAGTGACGCTTCGACACTCGTTTTAATTCCAGTATTTCCTCCTCCTCGAAAAAAAAAAAAAATAAAACCTGAATTTCAAAACTCCCGGACGTGAAAGAGAACATCATCGTTTCATACGCTTCACCACCGTGTAGAGCCTATTTGATTACCTGTCCGTGTACGGTCGGACGTGGTTTGCTGGATTTCTCTTCGAACCTGGCCATTCTTTTGTTTCTTTACCCGCAGGAAAACGCTTGTTTTTAAGCACTTACACACACACACACACACCAAAAACGATATATTTTGAACGTCTTTCGGTATTCGAAAAGATGTTTTCACTTTCTTCTTTGGAGAGATTCAAACATCTTTTTGCTTTCCTAAAGCCGTTGAAGAAAAAACTCATTCCATTTTTGGCGATCGTGAAAGCAATTGAATCGCTCCTCTTTTCTCTACGCATGTTCATGTGTCTCTTTAAATTTTTCTTTCTTTTAGTAGGCCGGTGTAAGTTTTAAAAAATAAAAAAAAAACATTTTCTCCGTGTTCCATCATCCGAGGAAAACGACGGAACTCTGGTTCCACATGGATCATTACCGTAGACTTGTGTTTGTCTCAGCTGACCACCAACGTTTAAAAAAAAAGGAAGATGGAACATTTCTTTTCTTAAAAAAAAAAAAAATAGAGAGAACTTTATGGTAATAGAGAAGAGATGCACATCAAACCGCAAAGCTAAAGACAACTTTCTTTAACCGATACATAACGCGTAGGAGGAATTTTGAATGACTGACTAATCGAGGTCAATCTCCTTAAAACACACACACAAAAAAAAATCCATTCATTTTTGATCATTTCCGATGTATATGTTCCATTCTTCTAACGTTTTTATCTTCTTTTCTTCCCTGACTTTTAAATCTTCGATTTCTCTCTGAAATGTTGAGGCATCTGGCATTTTTTTCGGGAATAAAAAAGGGGGAAGAAGAAGAATAATAACGAAGACGAAAAAGAAAATGTTTTGGAACCAACATTGTTACATCGCAGGCAATGAAAAAAAAAGAAAAGATTGTTCTATTCCATTTTCAAGGCCCTGGCCACTTTCTCTTTCGAATTGGAAGGCCGGCCATCTCTACATGTTTTTTAGTAACAGGTTTTTCTTTTATTATTTTTTTTTCTATGTTAAAGGAAGTTGATCACACGAAACATTTCTTCCCGTCTAACGACTGAGAATTCGTGTAAATGATGACGTTCTGATCGTTGAAATACTCTGCACATCATCGTTGATAACATTTTCGAAAATCATAACAACTGGTTTTTGTGTTCTTTCACAAAGAGATACATCTATGGGTCAGTTGGTTACGTCATTGTGTTGATCAGTAGTCCGTGATTTATTTTTTTTTTTTTTAATGTTCGACATGTGAAACGTTTTGAAAAGACATTCCGCGAGAGCATCGAACGCTTAAACAAGGCCAACGTTGCTCAGCGAGACCGTGATGCTTTTGCACGGTGGGGTAGGAAGATGCATACTACCCTTCGTGTGTGCATCATCCCCCCCTTTAAAAAAAAAAGCATAACAACCTATTTATTATCTGTGTATAGATCATCCCCTTCTTGTGATGGAGGTCAAGGAAACGCCTCGTCTACGGGCTGAAAGCGAAACGGTCCCGAGCCATCCCGATCCGGTTTGGTGTGTGAAGGACACAGCGGCTAACCATTTGAATTTATATATTTCAAAATTCTTTTATATTTCTTCACTTTTCCTCTCAATCCCAAAAAAAAAACATCTGCTAGTTAGAGAGAGAGAGAGAGAGAGAGAGAGAGATAGGCTGTTAGTCACAAACGGAGACCATCCTTAGCCCTGGAGCTCGTTTCTCCCGCACGAAGTCTGCTCCTCCCCATCCCAGCTACTGGCCGTGTGTGTCTTCTGTATCTACACACACACACCTTAGCGCTTCTTTTATTTTTTTTTTTTTGTGAACGTTTCGGGAAAGAGTGTGCTACGTGTATGTAACCAGCCACCAATCCCTGAGGCTGGAAGAATGTATAAAAGGAAGCTCCAAGCTTTTCGAGCTTCATTCACGATCAGTTCGATCCTGTGATCATTCATCATGGCTCCGGCAAAGGTAGGATCATCTTTAATCTCAATTAGTTATTTATATTATTTTTTTTTTATTTCATGGAGGGATTTAAATTTAACATTTTTTTGTTAACCGTGAGTGAAAGTTTGAAAATCAAAAAATGTTCGGAACTTGTCGCGATGCACGCGCCGGAATGTGTTACACGTTCAGCCTACAGAAAGAGAAAATTCTATGGGGCTATGACATATTAGTTAATTATCTCACTTATGTGTTCTGGCGCATCTCACTTTCTCTTTCATTCACATGTAGAAAAACCCGCGTTTCAATTTTGAATTTTTTTCAAAATGCAGTTTGCCGTGATTTTGTTGGCCTGCATTGCCGTTGCCCTCGGCACCGAAACGGACCTGGACGCTACGGAGACGAAGCACCGCCAAATATCCCACTACCCCGCACAGTCGCATTACGGTCCTCCGCAACCCGCTTACGGGCCGCCTCCACCAAGAGCCAAAGCCCCTAAAGCCCCCAAAGCTCCTAAAGCCCCTAAGCAGCAGTACGCTGCTCCGGCCCCGTATCACGCTAAACCTTCTTATGCGGCTCCCGTAGCTTATGCTCCTCCAGCTCACGCGGCTTACCCCGCACCGGTGCATCGTCCGCCCGTCTATTCGGCGCCGAAAGCTAAAGCTCCAAAGGCACCGAAGGCACCGAAGGCTCCTAAAGGTAAAGCACAACGCCCTCAGGCGTACCATCCGGCTCCCGTCATGATCCCGATGCCCTATCGGCCACCGGTGGCTCCAGCTTACCCTGTTCGACCCGCGTACGCTGCTCCTGCTAAAGCTAAGGCTCCCAAAGCGCCTAAAGGCAAAGCTCATCGCGCTCAGGCCTACCCCGCACCGAGACCGGCTTACGCCGCTCCGGCCTACGGCCCGCCCAAGGCCAAAGCGCCTAAATCGAAGGGACACGCTAAACCGGTTTATCGTCCTCAAGCTGTGTACGCAGCTCCGATGAAGGCTCACGCGGTCACGTACGCAGCTCCTCCGGCTCCTTCTTATCCATCGCATCCAGCTCCTTCTTATCCATCCCATCCAGCTCCTTCTTATCCGGCTCCAGCTCCTTCTTATCCGGCTCCAGCTCCTTCATATCCGGCTCCAGCTCCTTCATATCCGGCTCCAGCTCCTTCATATCCGGCTCCAGCTCCTTCATATCCGGCTCCAGCTCCTTCATATCCGGCTCCAGCTCCTTCTTATCAGGCTCCAGCTGCAGCTCCTTCGTATCAGGCTCCTGCAGCTCCAGCTTATTCAGCTCCATCTGCTCCTTCGCATCCAGCTCCTGCGGCTCCTACTTACTCAGCTCCACCAGCTTGGTCTTATCCAGCTCCTGCGGCTCCGGTTTACTCTGCTGCTCCTGTCCATTCAGCTCCAGCTGCTCCGGCGTATGAAGCCCCAGCAGCGCCAGCTTATTCTGCGCCACCAGCGCCCTCTTATCCCGCTCCCGCTGCTCCTTCTTATCCAGCTCCTGAAGCTCCGTCCTATCCAGCCCCCGAAGCACCTTCTCACCAGGTATCTGAGGCCTCTTATCCACCACCTCAATCCACTTACGGATCAGCTCCTCCCGCCGCTGAATGGACCGCCCCTGCCGCTCCTGAATGGACCGCCCCTGCCGCTCCTGAATGGACAGCCCCTGCCGCTCCCGAATGGACCGCCCCTCCAGCTCCTGAATGGACAGCCCCTCCAGCTCCTGAATGGACAGCCCCTGCCGCTCCTGAATGGACAGGCGAACCTTCAAGTCCGGCTGTGGAACCTTCCGTATCCCAAGGCGGATCCAGTTTGCTCGAGCTCCCCTGGCCCGTAAGAACCAAAAATCTTAATACATTATCATTTAAATCATCATTTTAAAATGTCATCCGCTTTTAGAAACCACTCGGCTGGACCGGAGAATTATCGCAAATGATGTTACTCATGAACATGAACGAAATGGTGGTAGAACCCGCCGTGCCCAATTACGGGGCAGCCCCGATTGCCCAGCCGGAATCGCCAGTGGAGGCGTCCTGGCCAGCGCCCTCGTACGGAGTCGCTCCAGTAGCCCCGATCGAACCGGAAATTTTCGTTGCCCCCGTTCCGGTTGAACCTGAAATCACGTACGCACCGGCTCCCGAACCGGAAGCGCCAGCGGTGGAGGAACCTACGATTTCGATAGCCGAACCGGCCCCCATGGTCGTCGAAGAGATCCCGCAGGAAGTTGAATATGTGCCCGTTTCGGAAGCACCGGAAGCGCCAGCACCGGAAGTTATTTTCATTGCGGAGCCGGTCGTGACCACAACGGCCGCACCTCTTGTAGAAGTCGTGGCCATTGCCGAAACGATCCTTCCGGAAGAAGCTCCCATTGCCCAACCGGAACAGGTTGCTGAAATTGAATCCGTTCCCGAGGTTGCAGCTCCGGAAGTTGTTCCAGAAATCATCGAAACTGCGTCGGAAGCTGCTCCGGAATTAGTCGTTGTCATTGCTCCGGCTCCTGAATTTGTCGAGGCTGTGCCGGAAGTGGCTCCTTTCGTCGAAGCGACTGAAGGACCCGCACAGGAAATTGTTTTGGTCGTCGAAGCGACTGAAGGACCCGCACAGGAAATTGTTTTGGTCGTCGAAACTGCGTCGGAAGCTGTTCCAGAAATTGTTGTCGAACCCGTACCCGAAGTCGTGGCTGTTCCAGAAGTTGAAGCCGTTCCGGAAGTCGTAGCTGTTCCAGAAGTTGAAGCCGTTCCAGAAATCGTAGCTGTTCCAGAAGTTGAAGCCGTGCCAGAAGTCGTAGCTGTTCCAGAAGTCGAAGCCGTTCCCGAAATTGTCATTGCCCCGGCAATTGTTGGAGCTGTTCCGGCTGTTGCACCTATAGTTGCACCTGTCGAAGCGGAAGTGACTCCGTCTCAACTGTACGTCGCGCCAACAGCACCAGCCCCGGCCCCCGAAATCGCCATTTCCATGGTCACGGCCGCGGTTGAACCGGTCAGTCCCGCCAAACCGGTTGAGGAAGTGCCCGTCTCACCTGCGGTCGAGCCGGTTGTCGAACAACAGGTAACCATCGAAGCGGCCAAGCCTGTCGAAGAAGTAGCCGTTGTCCCTGAACCAATTCCAACACCTGAAGTGCCTTCAGTTCAATATCTTCCACCGGTGGAAACGTCCAGCGCTGCCCCTGCCATCGCTCCAGTCATCGAAGAGATCGTGGTCGTCCCCGAAGTTGTCGAAGAGATCGTGGTCGTCCCTGAATCGAAACCTGAGATCGAGGAAGCTGTTGACACTACGAAACCCGAAGCTGTTCCAGCATTATCCCTGGAATATTTACCTCCTCCTCAAATTACGTCCGTTCCAGAAGAGCCTCAGGTAGTTGAGGAAGTTGTTAAACCTGAAGACAAACTGGAGGTGGCTCCTGTCGTCGAGGAAGTCATCATCTCCGAGAAACCCGTCGAAGAGGTGGTGGTCACTAAGAAGCCTGTTCCAGTACCCGAATTATCGTTGGAATATTTACCTCCGGTTGAAATCAAACCTGCCGTCATCTCGGAAGTGGCAACGACTGCACCGGAAATCGTTGTTCCAACAACCGTGCCGACCATCGTCAACGTAGAGCCTAAAGTTCCATCCCTGGAATATCTTCCACCTCTAGCAGCTACGGCTAGAAAGCTACGCCAATCCCTGTGGAGGACTAATTGAAAAATATAAAGATTTGAAATGAAAATAATCAAAACATATTATGGCAGCCTGGAACATCAAAAATATTAGCGTTCGCCATTACTCATTAACGTAGACCATAAATTATTTTTATTTTCTATAATTTCATTGTCATGTTTTTAATTCTTTTTTTTTCTCATCGTATTTTTTTGGGGGATTTTGATTTGTTTGATATGAAATGCACCACCCACTAGGGTCGGCTTTAGAGACTCGCTCAACATTCACGAAAAAAAATATACTGCACTTTCGCTCACAATTCAATTTTGGAAATGTTTTGACAGAAGAATTCTCAATTCGTCATAGTATTGGAATTTTGTTTTGTTTCATCTAGACGTCTCCAATTCGTCTCGACCAATTTGCATTTACAAATGTCCTGAGCAATGCAAAGTATGATCAAGGCTGACCTGATTACGATCAGCATAATGTTCGACGAAAAAATGAGATTCGAACATCGTGGAACACACCAAAACTAGAAACGTAACCTGAGGTGATGGCTTGGAAGTATTTTTGAAAGTTTTTCATGTAACGTACACGAACATTGAAGAACACTCGTCGTTTATGGTTAAAAAGAAAAAACGGTTGCAAATGATTAGAATAAGAGAAGACAGCCACCCTCTCGTGACCTGGTTAGCATCAAGGACGACGTTTGCTGAGAAAGTGTATGAATCGTTTGTTGTTGTTTTTCTAACTTTTCCTCTCGGCAATTATTATGCCACTCCTCCTCTCCTTTCTTCAAACGTTCGGTTTTGTTACCGTGAATTTTCTTTTTTTTTTTTTTTTCAAAGACTATTTTGGGGGGTGGGGGGGTGGGAGTGACTTCGTGAAAACCGAAGAGCCAGTCACTTTAGGTTGAAAGGGCGTATATAAAGGAACGAACGAAACGGTTTGTTGTTCAAACATCAGTTCGATCTGGTTATCATTCAACATGGCTCCGGAAAAGGTACGGTATTGTTTACAAAAAATTAAATTTTTTTTTAAACACATCCTTTTTTAAAAAAAAAAAAGCTAATTAAATAACAAATACCTCCACGCCATTTTGAAAAACAACAAAAATTCTTAAATATAATTTAGTTTAAACTTTGAACGATAGAGTGGCATCATAACCAAGGTTACGCAATCGAAACAATACTGTTTTCCATTTCTCTAGTTTGCCCTGGTTTTGGCCGTGTTCTTGTCTGCTGCTTTCGGCCAGATGTTCAATCAAGATGTGATGGAATCGAAACATCGTGCAGTTGGTTACCGCCTCCCACCGCCCATGTACGTCAGACAGCAAGGCCTTAATTACAATATTCATCACGCACAGCATTTCACTTCGAATCCGATTCCTGTACGCCGACCACCTGGTCCTGTTCATCACCTTAGACCTGCTCACGTGGTTCCACACGTCCATCATCTCCCTGCCTATCAAATTCCGTTCCCAGCACCGAGACAGACATCAAATTATGCTGTTCCAGTGCTCCCCACAAGGACCTATCCAGTTCCATTGGCTTCTAGGCCCTACGTAACTACCCCCAGGCCTGTCTTTCCTTCTCCTGTTCATCCTACTAGGCCACCATATTCCGTTCCTAATTATGTGAACCCCCAACATGCCCCAGTAGCTCCTCCATCACCTGTTAGGCCAGTCCCAACTAGAGCTCCTTTCTATCCATCACCTCCTACACCCAAACCTGCTCCAAGCCTGCTGGATCTTCCTTGGGTGGTAAGCAAACATTTTCAATTGCATCCTCATTTTTTACATGAAGAGTAACACCATTTTGTTTGAAATTTCAGAAACCACTTTATGCTCGTAATCAGGTAACACCTAAACCATATTACTATGGAAACCCATCAACTTGGCACCTGCAAACAAAAGAAGTCCAACCAGCAACCGTAGTCATAAAACAGGAAGACACTGGTGTCAGCATCTCGAGCGTTGGATCCCCTCTTCCGGAAACAGCGGCGAATACACTTCCATCTGCAGTTGCGAATGATGATTCAGTACGAGAAATTCCACAGGAAGTTACTGCGTTCAACGTTCCAGCACCTGTATCTGTAGCAACAACAACCCAAAGGCCAATCAACGGGATAATCTCCGATGATTCTGGTGAGGATATCCGAGTAATTCAAGAAGTTAACACACCTGCACCTTTGCGTACGACTCCATCAGCAATAATCCAGCAAATTCCAGCAGCCGATCTTCGTGTGTCTCTTCCGATGACAACAGCAATGCCAGCGACTCAACTGGTGTTGTTGGATGATTCGGCCGAAGACGTTCGTTTCATCCAGCAGGAACTTCCGGTTCCAGCCACTGCCTCAGTGTCAGCACCAGTTGCTGTTCCATTGCCTATTTTAGATGACTCTGGAGAAGACTTCAGGATCGTTCAACAAGTCCAGATAAGTAATGTCCCTGTAACTAGCCCAAGAACACCAACAACAACAGCAACGTCACCTGGAACTAACATGGCTGAAGGTCTCGGGTTACGCAACGTCCCCCAGGAGATGAGTCTGTCCCCTTTGTCTGTGACATCTCCGGTAGCTACTGCGCCGCAAGTGCAGACTATTTCGCTGGTCGTTTCAGACGAGTCTGGTGAAGACATCCTCCGGCAAGTTCCAGTAGCTAACGGTCCAGTTGTTGGACCTCGATTAACAGCAACAGCGAGGCCTGATGTTTCAGTCGTGGTGGTGGATAGCTCGGATGAAGATGTGGGGTTAGAAAGACTCTCTCAGCAAGGTAGGATGCCATTGTTACCGGCAGCAAATTCTGGAATAGTGGCAACACAGCCTCCACGTGTCTCCGTTTCGATTTCGGATAACTCGAACGAAGATCTCAGGATCGTCCAACTAGTTCCAGTATCCAATGCTCCGGTATCCAGTGCTCCAGTAATCAACGTTGCCGTACCTACATCAAGATCAGCAATGACTGGAACATCCTCATTTACAGTGGTGGATACCTCTGATGAAGATATCGTGTTGCGGAACGTACCGCAAGAAGTTAACCAGCCACCAGCGTCTGCAACGAGGCCACTGAGCGTTTTTGACGACTCGGTTGAAGATCTCCGGATCGTACAGCAAGTTCGAGTGCCGAATGTTTCAGTTAGACCACCGTCAACAACGACGAGGCCAGGTGTTTCATTCGTGGTATTGGACAGATCAGATGAAGATGTGGAGAGAATCCGTCAGCAAACTAGCCGGCCATTATCGTCTGTGACAAATCCTGGAACATTGACACAACAACCAGCATTTACCTCCGTTTCCATTTCGGATAACTCGGAAGAAGATCTCAGGATCGTTCAAAGAGTTTCAGTATCTAATGCTCCAGTACCCAATGTACCTACATCTCTGACTGGAACGTCCACGTTCACAGTAGTGGATACCTCTGAAGAAGACATCGTGTTACGAAACGTACCCCAAGAAGTTAATCGCCGACTTTCGTCTACATCGAGGCCAATTGTTCCAGCCACTGTTCTTGACGACTCAGTTGAAGATCTCCGAATCGTACAAGTTCCAGTATCAAATGTCCAAGCTACCTCCCCATCGACTATGACGAGGCCAGGTCCTTCATTCGTGGTATTGGACAGATCCGAAGAAGATGTCCTGTTGCGAAACATCCCCCAACAAACAATTTCCCTATCATCAGCATCAGCCTCCGTTCCAGCAACTCGAGCACCGAATCGTCCACTTGTCTTCTTAGATAATTCGGTGGAAGATGTGCAAATCGTTCGCCAAGGTACCATAGCGAACACCGGCACATCTTCCCTCCAAGCAGTGTTAGCCAACATAGAGGGCAATTCGCTTGAAGTTCCAGACAATTCAAACGAAGATTTCGAATTGCGGCTGATTTCTCAACCAATATCTGTGCCTACGCTTTCTTCACCTGGACCTCTACAGTCTACGACGACCCCTAGGGTTCTCCTAGTTGATTCGGATGAAGATGTTCAGATCGTCCAGGAAATTCTGCTATCAGGTAATTCTACATCCAGGAGAGTTGGTGAAACCCCTCGAATTTTCTTACGAGATTCAGCTGAAGATTTCCAAACGAATCGGAGGGTTCCGCAACCAACTGTTTCGTTATCTGGGTCGGGGCAATCTGCTGGGGTAGCTCCTCTTTTACGTTTAGTTGATTCAGCCGAAGATATCCAGGTTACAAGAGAAGTGTCGCTATCTAGTGTTCCATTATCCGCACGAGCACCTACTACTGGACAAACTCAGCCGTCTTTCCTAGTGGATTCAGCAGAAGACATTCAGATCGTCCGGCAAATTGCTTTCTCTAACACTTCTTCACCAGGAACGGTTGCGGAAACCCCACGAATTTTCTTGCGGGATTCAGCTGAAGACTTCCAAATCGATCGGAGGATTCCGCAATCAAGCGTTTCGTTATCAGGGCCAGCGCAATCTGCTGGAACGTCACCTCTTGTGCGCTTGGTTGATTCGGATGAAGATGTCCAGGTTGCACGAAACGTTCCTCTGTCTACTATAGTGTTATCCACACCAGTGTCATCAACTGGACAAACTCCGCTTTCATTTCTAGTTGATTCGGAGGAAGATACTCGGATTGTCCAGGGAAATCTCTTGTCTAACGTCTCATTATCAGGGCCAGCAGCAACAGGTGCTGGATCTACTGTTCTGTTAGTCGATTCGGCCGAAGATACGCAGGAGTTTCTGCGTTCCAACGTTTCGTTGTCGTCGACAACAGCATCGAGGATCGTCTTAGTCGAATCAGCTGAAGATATCGAATCGCCAGTGTTACCTCTTTTGCAAGCTGCGAATCGAGTACAAATTCAAGAAAGAGAATTCGATGATGATCGAAGTGAAGAAGACATTCAAACGAGGCTAACAATTTCAGGAGGATCTATTGTCCTGGTCAATCCAACTTCTGTGTGATGGAACTGGAATCAACCATGATGAACAGCAAGGTATTGTGAATTGCTGATAATTGTATTTTAACATTCAGATTTTTTTTTTCGATTTATTTATTTGTAATCGATTTAATTGTTATTTAGCCCAGTTTGACGGTTTTGCTCAAAAATAACCGAATATTACGGTGTCATTTTCATTTTCAATCAGTGAAATCTTGTACAACATTTGATTTTTATGGCCCAACATTAACACAACTGTAGAATTATTCATGTTTTTGTTCGTGAATGAATGACTGTCATTTATTCTTGGGATTTCTTAGAAAGCTATAGAAATACACAGTATACGTACCACCCTTTTCATATTCATCTGCAACTACATCTGAATCATTTCAACTGTCTAATCAATGTTGAGACAACAATAATGCACCATTTTTAAATATATTTAAATAGAGTTTTAATTGATGATTAGATATAAAAGACAGAACAATTGTTGTGTTCAAACATGGTAAGACTATCAAAGTCAAACCAATTATCGAAAGGAAAGGATATCAAAGAGAGGAACTTCTTGCACAGAAGAGTCTTGATGAGGCTTCGTATGGCTGACTGAAGATGGCTGATTGTGACTCTTTAGGTTCACTGAAATTTGCTGTCCATCCCCAGGCAATACTAAAAGACACATAAATCAAACAAAATTCCGGCTGGAATAAATTAGATGTCTACGTGGACAGGTTAGAAATGATGTAAGCTTGTCTAGTTACACATACTCTTGCTGCCAATCACAGATCCAATGTGTCTCTTTCCAGTGCTCAGCAATCCGCCTATGTGATACGTATAGGTGCGATTATAAGTAACATGAAATATCAGAAGTATTTTCATTGGCTTACTTTCAGTAATGACTGAATCACTATTGGTTTTATCGCCGATAGTGGAACCAATATTCCTTTTTGTGTTCCCAATTTCGATGCTTACGTTGCTACCTATTAGAAAAATTAATTTTTAATCATTGTAAGATGATCTACATATTTTGGTTTTCGTTACCTTGATTGTTGTTTTTTTTGCCAATAACCGATCCGATGTGTCTTCTTGCATTGCCAACATGAACTTTCAAAAAAGCAAAAATGATAATCGTTAAGAAAGCCGATTTGCGTAATTATCGATGTCAAGTCTTAGATTTTATGTAAATTACACAGCAAATGTTCAAATTATTCATGCGCAAATTGTCGAGTTTTTCGAAAAAGATGCAAATGAAAATTATTTAAATTCTTTGCATTTTGTACCATAGGGGAATGGTTTTTTCCAGAACAATTTGGAGGCCACCGTTTCCTTACCCTTCCTTTGCCAAATGTAACCCCTCCTCTAATCAAATTCTACTTGCACATTCTATGCATATCAGTTTTAGTTGAAGCTTGGCCTTCTTCAGTAATAGGTCACATACCAGCAATGCTCGTGGGTTTACCGCCTATTGTAGCTCCCACGTGTCTTCTTCCATTATTCGGCTTTTCACTGTTGAGCAGTTCACCAGCAACTTCTTTTCAAATCACGAAATGAAAACGTTTAGAAACTGGTTAGTTTTCGTTAGCAGTCTAATTAAGCAGTCAAGTACCTTCTGTTATTCTTGTACTGTTGCCTTTAGCACCAATAATGGAGCCAATGTTCCTTTTCCCGGTGGTCGTGCTGTTCACTTTTTCGCTTTTAATGGGTCCACTGCTACTTTCTAAGGAAAGCACATGTCATTCCATAACGTTAATTAGTTGGCCACTAGTACAACGACTGCGCAACGTCATCATTATTTGTTGGTGAGTAAAGCGGTTCATTTACTTTTAACGTTGTCTGCATTCTTTGTGGTAATGTTGCTTTTTTGCGGGAAAACGGGCTCGACGTTTATTTCTCCATTACTTTTATGACTGCTTTTTGTTTCGCTGATAGCTTTTCAGAAAAAGTTCGTTGGTATTCGTAAAAATTGAGTTTGGTAGGCTATACTTGATGTCAGGTGAACAAATTACGTGTTCGAAGTAGGGATTTTACCTTTAGCTTTGCTTTCATTACTGGTACTATTGTTGGCTATTTGGATAGGAATGGGTGCGTCAGCTTTGTTTCCATTGAGGCTGCCATCTTTTTCCCCGCCTGCAGACCCATTTTGACCTGTTTAAAAAAGTCACGTGATTTGTCTAGTGTTCAGCACATCGTTGCGCTCTGAATTTGTAGAATCATTTTTGTTCACTTCTCTGGGTTTTGTAAGGTCATTTGCCAAAGGGCTCTTACTTTTATTGTTCTGTGGTTTGTGTTCTATAGCTGTGGGGTTAACTTTCGTAGCAATAAGAGGTCCGACATTTTTTTTCGCATCACCATTCTGTACACTTATTGGTCCATTATTGCCTGTAAAGAAGGATAGGGTAAAATTACGTCTAGCCATGTTTTTCTATGCTTCTGTTTCTGAAAAGGCAGTTCAGGTTCGGTTTTTTGGCTCATTAGTGTTGGCCAAGGCGTTTACTTTTCGTTTTGTCTCCTCCATTTTGGCTACTGCTGATTTCTATACCCGAAGTAACGACAGGGTTGATCTTTCTTGCATCGTTATTGCCATCCTTCCCATTTGCTGGTCTAGCACTACCTGTATTAATACGAAACATTTAGCATTTTTGTGTGAGGATATAACAATCTCTGAGGCTGTAGATCTTAGCTAGGGTTAAACAAAATGAAAATGCAGCAAAGCAGAGTAGTTCTATAAGGATTCTAAGATCTTTACTTGGGTTTTGGTTTTCATTGTTTGTGCTGCTATTCAATACTTGACTTTTGGCTGGTTCATTATTCGTTTTGACCAGTCCAGTTATTGTTTTTGCTGGTACAGCATTTGTTTTGACTGGTTCATTATTTGTTTTGACTGGTCCAGTAATTGTTTTTGCTGGTGCAGCATTTGTTTTGACTGGTCCAGTAATTATTTTTGCTGGTACAGCATTTGTTTTGACTGGTCCAGTAATTATTTTTGCTGGCACAGCATTTGTTTTGACCGGTCCAGTAATTGTTTTTGCTGGTACAGCATTTGTCTTGACCGGTCCATTAATTGTTTTGGCTGGTGCAGCATTTGTCTTGACTGGTCCAGTGATTGTTTTGGGTGGTACAGCATTTGTTGTTATTGGTCCAATAATTGTTTTGGCTGGTACAGCATTTGTTTTGATTGGTCCAGTAATTGTTTTGGCTGGTACAGCATTTGTTTTAACTGGCCCAGTAATTATTTTGGCTGCTTCATTAGTTTTAACTGGTGCAGTAATTGTTTGGACTGGCCTAGTGTTTGTGTTGACTTTTCCTAAGCTGTGCAAGGGCAGGGGATTGATTTTCCCATTGCTGGCATTGCCATTATTGGTTATGGGTCCGTGGTTACCTTTAAAAAAATATTTATTTGACAACAAATAGTTTCAGTATGAAGGTCTTTGTTGGCAAAGCTGTAGGTTTGGTGATATAAAATTAACAGAAATACGCGCATTTACCTTGAGGTTTGGCTACATTATTGATAGGAATAGGTCGTGCTCCTCCAATAGGTCCCGTGCTTCCTACTCCATTTATTGGTCCACTGGTAGCTTTAAATATTTAAAAACCAAATACGTTTTGTTTGGTTAAATAATAAGAGATAGCGTTAACGGGTGTTTTTTAGGTAATTATTTACTTTGTAATTGTCCCGGACCGTTTGCATTACTGACGCTGATAGCAGGAGCAATATTTCTGATTTCATTTCCGTTGTGTCTTATGCTTGGGTTTATGTGTTTGACACTGTCTAAAAGAAAACAAAACGTTATTCTTCGACACTAGACCATTTTCGTTGACATCCGTTTGTACCAAAAGGGGTTTTACTTTGTGGTTTATTTCCGTTATTTGTGGTGATGTTAGTTTTACCGCCAGCTGTGGGTTCGATGCTTCTTTTTCCACCGTCATTACCACCTGTACCACAGTTAAACGTAGTAGGAATGACAACATTTTAAAAGTAATGCATTTCTACCCCCGGCAAAGTTACTGCCTCTTCCGTCGTTCTTGTATACACTTCCTCCATCGATATCGTATCCTCCGAGAATTCCACCATTGTAATGATCTACCGTTTCCGTAATAAGCAGTTTAAAATCAATGACAGTGTGTTTTGGTATTAGGTTGAACGTATGAGAGTTGCGATTTTACGTTACCTCCAATTCCTCTGCCTCCTTTATCATTACTCTTTATTTCGTGTGAGAGTATAATGTATCCTTAAATCATAAATGTGTGAACATTAATTTTAATTTATTATTTTCTTAAATTTAAACAGCTTCTACTTTAATTTCAATAAGAAAATCTCAACTTCTCATTTAATAATTGTCAATATCGGAAAATAATTTAATCGATTTTTATAACTTGCCTCCGATTTCACCAGGGTCGAATCCATTACCACCACTTCTTCTGGAACGTCGATCTGTTGCAGGAACGTAAGAATAACAATTTGTATTTTTGAGTTATTGAAGCAAGTTTTAATTATGATATTTATAGTAATGTTTATCTTACTTTTTGCGCCATTTCTTTTAGTGTACTTCATCGTAACAACGCCGTACGCCTTGCCTTGCATGTCATCGCTTTCATATCCTAAGCGAGGTGAGTGTTTTTGCGAAAGTCCATTCAATACCGTAAAATGTAGACGCAAAGCACCAGGTTGATTGTTTTTGTTCTGTTTACTTTCACTTTCTCTTTCTTTCTTGCCTTCCACATGATCTAGTTTTTTTTAAAAGGTTATTAACATCATAAATCTTCTGCAAGTTAGGGCGTGCTGCCTTAGATTTCTATGTTTTTAAAACTACCACGTGTACAATGGAAATACTCGAGCCAAATATGAAGTTATGGGAAATAAAATAGTAATAAATCTATAGAGTTACTTGAACTCGAGAGAAAGTAGGCTATGTACCATAGTTGTATTCGCTGTATCCATCGTTGTTACCATGGCCTACAAAATGATAGGAACAGCAAAAATTAGCATATGTATTTATTTTTTAATATTGGCAAGTTTTCGCGTTACCTTTTCTCTTCGGATCGTCTACAGCGATATCTGGTGTATATAGAAATGCTAGAAATGGTGTAAAATGTAAAACTGGAGTGGGCACAAGGTTGTGGCCCGTTGTGAATTTTATACCTCTTTTTGCTTTTCTTTTGGTGTTTTCGTATGAGACGATTTGGTGTCCTGTAGTATAGAAATTTAATGCTCATGTTTATTGCCAAAATAATCCATTGAGTGCACGAGAATATGTTCTTGGGTCTAACCTTCATTGTTTTCACGGGCAGACCCGCTGCCCTTTTCACCACGAGTTCGGCTATCGTATCCATCTGAAAGAAACAAGTACAATTGATTGTTCCCGTCGCAAGTGTAAGCTAGTGAACCGTGGTTTAATCAGGTATCTTCCGTTTACCTGTTTCCGCTTACATCTACTAATGTTTTCTTTTTTAACTTTTTACTAGGTTTTATATTTTCTTCATCACTACTGTAGCTACATTCATTGATATAGTCAGATTCTGCCCAACAGTTAAACGAGGTAACAATTTTAAGATCTATTTTGCATGAAAGGATTCCTTAATTACAATTATTCCGAGTAGTTTCAAAAGTTTACGGTATCTACCTCACAACTACATTTGCGAGGAGTGGTTTTAAAGGGGAAATTTCTGTTAAAACCAAAGTATTGTTTACTAACTTTTTAATG
Organism: Daphnia carinata; assembly: GCF_022539665.2. Lineage (NCBI taxonomy): Eukaryota > Metazoa > Arthropoda > Branchiopoda > Diplostraca > Daphniidae > Daphnia > Daphnia carinata. The sequence continues at coordinate 4,335,184 of NC_081340.1, read as the reverse complement.
AAACAGTAAGCTGTTAAAGGTCAAATGAAATTTATCCATATAGGGTACCTCTATTGATGATGCCGGGATTTCTGTATTTATTTCCTTTCACCTCGATTAACTTCGGGTCGCTGTTTTTGATGTCCTGGGCGTGAACCACGTGCAATAGAATCACAATCACCAGCACGATCTGTTTCAGTTGAGAAAGAAAATTCCCAAACAAGTTGATATCACAAAAAATCTGAATTTAATTTTGTTAATTTTCTTTTACTTTAGAAAAAATCATTGCAAGGAATAATGGATCGGCAAGCAATCTTTGGCCATTTATTTCTCAAGTCCAGGAAAGCCAAGGGTCGGTAATGATATGTCTTGGTTTCACGCCGTTCCTCTTTTATAAACTCTCGTTTCTCGACAAATAGTTTGTTCAAGCGCAAACACCATTGACATCGACTGACATTTGCAGATAGAAAGTTGCTGGAGAAAACTGGACGGTCCAATCACATCAAGGAAAGCATCCCAAACAAGTTTAATTTTCCGTGTATGAAGAATTCATGCCCTTTTTCTTTCGTTGAGGTAAGCTCTTTTCACGATAAAACAAATTGGTTTGCCATAAATGTTTTCTTTTCGAGCGACTAGTGTACGATATACGCTGTTTTCCTATCTTTCTTAGTCGCCAGAAACTTTTTCTGTTAGCTTTCCTTTGTTTCAAAGTTCCATAAAAATCCTGACTAATTTTTTTTTCTTTCTCATTTGTCAACTAGATAAACTCGTCTGATTTCTCCAGAGTGGCTAGGAAAAGTGAAATACTTGTTATCGGAATGAAAGCTTTCACCTGTAGGAAAATCAGGGTCGTCCAGCATGGAATAAGAGAAGTTACTCCGCATGATACTCGTTTTTTCACCAGTGACAAATACCTCAGAATAAAAGTAAACACGAAGACAGGTACTACATAAAAACTTGCCTAGAACGTCAAGACACAGGAAATTGCTACGACAACAACTGTCTAATGGAGACCGGTTCTTACGGTAACGAAACTTTTGCTTTTTCCTTGTTCTGGCTTTTACCATTTGCTTATATATTCATTTAGAAATACTGATATTAGGATTTTCCTTTCTATTTTTTTTTTTTTTTGCGCATTCTATTCCTTGGTAGCTGTTTGAACAGGGGGATTAGGGAATAGTAGATTACGTTTTACTTTTATTCCGTGACGGCCTTTCGTAGACAATTTGTTATGGCTCCGTATTGCTCTTAAGACAGGGAATTAAAAATTAGAATTCTTTTTTCCATTTCATGTTTAGAATTTTAGTCCCCGTTGTTTTTTACTTCCTTATTATTTCGTTCTACAACTTCAACTATGAGGGTTTAACAGCTTTTTCAGTTCTCCTTGGCAATCTTTGTTAAATGACGGGCGCTGTGATCCAACTCGTTTTCCTTTAATCATCGTTTAGAAATGCAAAACTAATCATAAAGCTATCAACTGGGCCGTTTTGATATTGCTATGGCGAAAAGTTGTTCCATATTATTCGTTGGTTATAGTAGTTCTGAAGGTTGTACCTTCTTGTTGTCGAGTCGCATTTATATTGTTTTTTTTTTTTTGTGATTCAACAGACTGAAAGTAATTGTGCAGGGAAAGTGAAGGGAGTTTAAAAAGCGCGCCGCCCTTAGGAAAAAAAAACTGTTAAACTCGAGGGTGAAGACAAGGGCAACAATTTTCGAATAAGGCACCTTCTAAGACAACGAAAGCAAACACCCATGGGTCCCCATCGTTCCAGCCCGTTACCTTTTTATTCACGCCGTAAAATGGGTGGGTCGTATCACTGCAGGGTGGAAGAATTTAAATACTGTCTAACCTTGTAACAGTTTCTTTTTATTGTTTAATATGAGGTCTCATTGAACAGCACACAGCGCTGTCCAATAACATAACAGTAAAGTATAGCATTATAACAATAACACGTGGAACACAATGAAACGAGCCTTGAAAAATGAACTTGGGTCCGTCTTCAAACTGCGCTCCGAGGAATGTAAAATTAGATTTATAGGTATCGTCCTATACCTTTACGTAGATAGCGGACGATGTTAAGTGGTCCGTTCCTGACGAATCCACTATTCTGTTTGACTTCTTCTCCGTTGACTTTCTCGACCTTATCTCCGCCTCCGGATGCAGATTTAACAGCTGATTCTGACGTTTCAGTTTCTTTGCCCTTTTCGGATCCTTTTTTACCCTTTTCGCTGCTGGAAGATGAGCTTGATGCACTGATTTGTCGTTTCTCTTTCACGCCGTTCTTTGATGCTTTGCCTCCTTTTCCTTTTCCAGGTGGCCTCTCGGATGTGTCTTCACTTATTTCTTTATTTTCAGAAGCTGTTTCGCCTTTCATGGGATTGGGTCGCATCATTTCTTTCGAAGGAGGTGGGCTCATTAGCTGGGCAGGTCTGGCCGGTCTAGTGCTGCCTTTTCCTATGAAGCTGCTCAACTTGTCACCGTTTCCTTTGACTTTCTCTTCATTTCCGGATTGGGTTTTCACCGACTTGCTGCTGGCTGATCCACTTTCTAGTTTGCCGCCATTTCCCGAAGTGTTTCTTCCCTTTCCCATGCTCAAGAATCTCTTCTTGCCACTTCCAGTATTTCCGGATGGATTGCCCGAAGGTGAGTTTTTACTGTGTTCGGTAATTGGTGCTACGTTAACAGCTTTCATGCTACCTGATCCACCGTGAACCATGTCAATATTTCCAGACATGGGTTTGATTTTTCCAGGTCCTGATTGGATTTCCCTGACCGATATACTTCCCATTGGTCCGGTTTCTTTCATTCCACGGTTTGCGGAAGTTCCTTCGCCTATGCTTCTGAATTTACTAGCTCCGTTGCCAGACATTCCACCAGGTTTTTCTTGTTTCATTGGAGCATTTCTAACCGGTCCTGGGCCCGTTTTGCTTCCAGTGCTACGTACCTTTTCGCCATTTCCGGGTAAATTGCCATGCTTATGATTTTCAATGGGTAGACTGCTGATCGCACGATTTTGTGGTCTTGCTCTGTTACCCGGATGATTAACTCTTCCTGCAGGTATTAACCTTCTGTCTCCGTTTCTGTAGTTGTTCACAGGTATCCAGCTGCCTTGTTGGTTCCGGCCCATTCTTCTTAGGTTGTTTGCAGTGATTTCCGGCACGCTCATAGGCGCAATGCTTTTCTCTGGTCCAGGAGACGGTGCGCTTCCAGTGTCTATGCTCTCTTTACCTCCGGTGTTCATCATCTCGGCAGGCTCGGCAACCATTTTACCTGTCTCTTCCATTGCGGTTAAGGCTTCCGCTTTGACCATTTCTGCAGGTTCAGACATCATTTTAATCTTTCCTGTTTCAGTTATGATTTCGCTCGCTACTTCCGTTCCACTTTCAGAAGGTTTAGCGGTGTCGGCGGTTAAAAATGCAATGCTAAAATCATCACCAGCTGCGTGGCCATCGCCGGATGGATTTTGTGCATCGGCATTTTTGGTGATGGCACCTAGCTCAATTGCTTCGTCTTCCGTTACGAAGTCAAATGATACTGTGTACTCATCTTCGGTGCTTGATGAATAGGTCCCCTCTTCAAAGCTACCTGCTGATAATTAAAAATAATTTATCTTTGTTATTTTTTTTTTTTGGATTAGGAAATTATTTTCATTACCTATACCGCCACTGTGTGAACCTTCTTCATTAGCATCAGCGCCAGTTGTGGACGAATCTACTGGAGAGCCAATTGATCCACTGTTACCGATGGATCCGTCAGTTCCGGCTGTATCGTCAGTGAGTCCAGTAATATCACCAAGTCCTTCAACTCCTTCTGCTCCTCCAATGATGGCCATTAAATCATCCATAGATTTAATGGTACCAGTAGATCCTTCACTTCCTCCGATGCCATCCAGGAGTGCCATGAGTTCATCCATGGTACCAACAGTTCCAGTAGCAACGACAGTTCCGGGTGCCTCTCCATCAACTGGTATAGCCATTTCATCCATTGCTTCCATGCCTTTTGATCCTTCAATTCCAACAGTTTCTCCGCCAATTGCTTCCGTTCCGTCCGTGGATACAGTGGCATCTCCACCAGTGACGACGGAATCTACCATGACTTCATCCTTGCCCTTTGAGGCTTCGATTCTGGTAGCGTCTCCACCAGCGACGGGTGCGTCGTCCATTGCAGATCCATCGATAGTAACAGTTCCATCAGAGTCGATGTTACCACCAGCTGGAAGTGTGGCCTCGCCTGCGGAATCTGCAGTACCCTTGGTGTCTTTTACGGCACCGACGTCTTCGCCAGTGTTCATTTGACCGCCCATCGATCCACCCATGTCTTTCATTCCATCGCTGCTGCTGTCCCCATTCATTACAGACACGCCGCTCATGATTTCCGCGTTACCTTTAGTTCCGTCGTTTTCATCACTTCCACCTACACCAAATGATAAAATTTTCAAGTATTAAGCTCAATTGATCTGGCATGAAAATTAACGCTTTCTTGATTTATAAAATTCGCAGGTGATATTTTTATGAATTTTGTGTAACTAACCTCCATCGCTTGTTCCTTGTTGGCTGTGCGTCACATCAGTATAGCCGCTGCTGTACTCGTTATGACCACTGTTATACCCGCTAAAGTAGCCGTGTCCTAGGTAATAATATTGATTAATTTATTATTATTTAGTAATGAACCAACTCATTAATTACCCTCTTCGTATCCATATAGATTGCCAACATATTCAACGCTGTAATCGCTGCCGTATTTGTTGCCGTAACGTTGACCTAAAAGAGAATGAGGAAAAGTAAGGGTAATTAAAAATACTGCTTTTGCATTTCAGCTTTATTCATAATACCGTTGTCTTTTTTCCCTATTCTACCACCATACGAAATGATGACGTATCCTGGAGCATCGTGCTCTTCTCCGCCGTCTTCACTGCTGTCGGATCTCCCGCGTGCAGGGCCATTGCGAAGGAAAGGTCTACGCCGTTGTGTCTTGGGTCTAACATTCGACTGAATGTGACGCGGGAATTTCTTGCCTTTACTTTCAGACACTTGTAAATCTTCGTTGGCGGCCACTTGAGCGTAATCCAAGACGATTAAAGTCACGATGATTAACACCACCTTAATGAGGGAACGGAGTTAAAATAGAGGTTATCGCTATAATGGTAAATGTAGATAAATTACTTTAGAGAAAGGCATGTTCGAGACTAATGAGTTGAGTGTTTCTGAATATTCACAGTTGGGCCATTTAACGTCCCAGACAGTCGAGAGCTGATGAAGATGTGACGGTTCGATCAGAACGACTCCCCTTTTATAAACGCTTTTTTTTTTGTTTTTTCAAAAAAGGTTCGTGCATAAGTGAAATTGTCATTGACATCCTCCGAGTTTTTCAGAAGATTTGTACTTTCTCTAGGACGACGAGTGGAAGAAAGCTGTCGGAGAAAACAAAACGGGCCCACACAACTAAGATGGTAAGAAAGCAAACTATATAAACTAGTTTACCTACACAGGGAATCAAAATAACGGCGAGGCAAGTTTACACGAAAATGAATCGGCTGTTCATTAAATGTCCAATTTGCTGGAACTAAATTTTTTTTTCTTGATGAGAGGATTCCTGTGCTACTTGTTTATTAGGAACACTCGGGTTTCCCCGAGAACCTCATTAAATCCGTTAACATTTTTTCGTGTACAGATGAGGTTAATTTGATACGTGTTATCAGGTTAGCTTTCATCTTGATGTCAATTTTAGGTGGAATGTGTGAATTTTTATATTACTATTCTTGAGTTATAGAACGTGTTTTTACATTCGTTTGGTACGATCTTCAATAGTTTGCTTCAAAACATTATCATGGGGGTTTGCTGGTGGAACAATCGTAATAGTTTTAGCAAGCCATTGAAGTTTATCCCACAATGGAGATGAATAACTTGTGTTGCGTAAAGGATAAATGTATCATTTTCTAAATGTTTACGCAATGCAGTCTTTTTTAACGTGGGAAATGGGATATTGGGTTTCAATCATGATTTTTTTTTTTTTTTTTTTTAATATGTGAAAAGGGTTTTCGATGAAAGGGTATGAAAGAAAGCTGCCTCAACAGCTTTCTCGGATTTACTCTAACAGAGAAATTTTCTTTAAAGAGCGGCTTCCCAGTAAACTAGTCTGGCTGATGCATTTTCTTGTTGTCGACATCCTGGATAACGACGAGAGGCATACTCTAGTTATTAGATAATAAGTATGTTGAGAAATTGTACCATTTCTAAGGGAGACCTCAAACAGTTTTCCTGTGTAAAATGTATTCCATGATTGTAACTTAATTATCGCAACGTAAACGTGTTTTTTATTATTTATATACAAAAATATCTTTGCAGAATGGATTTGCATTTGTATTCGGGCGATAGGTGATCGGAGACGTCACAACACGTGCCAGGGTGGTGTAAACAAAATTGTGGTAGTATCATTACACGTTCATTAGTATTCAAAATGTAGCACATGGTTGCATAAATTGCGTACGTTGGATACCTAATTTTTTTAACGTTGAATTTATTGATTCTTATAGAGCTTTCAGTTGCTGCCAGCCAACCGGTTACAGGTTCCTAATAAATGTTCCCCGCATCTAATTGTCTCTTTCACCGCATGAAGAGCGGTTCGATCAGCGACATAGTTACTAAGCTATGATACAGTCATCGACCCTACTATTGTTGACATCGCGAAGAGGGAGAAAGTCGTCGTACTGCTTTCTCGATTGCTACGCGTTGAGCATGGGCGTTGAAAATATGGTAATTATTCTCGTAGAACGTTTTAACATCTAAAAGTGGGTGGTAACGTAACCTGCAGGCTTTACGTTTCTTTAAAAAAAAAAGTGTTATCTAACAATTTTATCGAGTCAGCCACGGTTACATTTCTGCGTATTCCTTATCTGTTTGCTCTCGTGATGAACTGATCGTCAGCGACTTGCTTTCTACTTTCCCTGTCAAGGCAACGTCCAAGATGTCGCATTCAAAAAATCGTATCAAAAATAGGTAGTATGCTATCATTGTTTACGAAAATAATGGGAGTTTGATTTATGAAATTGCCTGCAAAGGGCAATTCCTTTAAACTGTTGGTAAATTTTTCATGAATCTTAGTTTCTTTGCATAGTTTGCATCGATGTTGTGTGGAAACACAAGTGCTTTTGTTTCCTTATATCGTCTTGAGCTTCTTTCCCCGTTTTCTAATTCTAATTTATTTACAGATAATCCGCGATACATGAAAACGAGTTGTTACTGTCAAAAGTGGTTTTCCTGATAAGGAAATGTATTCGAGCATACTACCTGAAGCGCTCAGGCGAAGCTAAACTGGACGTACCATGTGCCATGTTTGTGATCTTAAATGAGTAAAGATCCAGATGCAATCATACCAGCCAGGTGAATAAGATCACGTCAGACTTAACGTTTTATTTCATTCTAATATTTTCTTGATTGCAGAGCACACAGCGCTATGCAATACAAGGTAACGAAGATAAACAGATGTGACCAAACAGTAACAATAGGACATGGAATTTAAATCAGAGGTTATAAAAAAAAAATTCGTTTCAAGAATGTTGTAATGCCTTTTGCATGATATGCCGGCGGAGGGGTAAGTAATATGTATCGATAGGTAAGTATGGTACAAGCAAAGGCGGGTTAACTGCTTGGATAGTGTGAACTTTTACGTCGGCAGTTTGATGGTCTCGCTCAGTTTTGCCAGGCAGAGGTGTAGTGTTGACTTGTCGTCTCTGGTCTTTCCCAGCATTTCTCGATGTAATTTCAGGAATAGTTGGCTGTCTTTCGGTGGTTGGGGTAGGTTTATGTGTTGGAGCGTGTCGGGGAAAATGTTGCGGTCTAACATTTGTTCCATTATTTATATTCAGGCTATTTTTAGGCCCGTTATTCACGATGTCCATTTCTCGCTGCCCTATTCCAAGGACTCTTGATGAAACATTAACAGCTGCGAATCCTTCGACAAATGGAGGAATACCTTCCACTGCTGGTCTAGGCCTTCGAGTTGTTGTCTGACGAGTGACATTGAGATGTGCGTCACTAGGAGATGGAGGGTTCCGTTTCCGTCCGTCAGCTGGGGCATTGTTAGCGGTTCTGGATTCTTTGGTACTTTCTACTTTGACTCCAGCAGAAATTGTGTCTTCTGTACTTGTCGTTGGCCGATGTCTCGGATTATGACGTGGTGTTGGCCGGACTGTTGTACTGGTCGAACTAATGGTATGCTTCGTTTCGTTTTGATTAATAGATTTAGGGCTTTCAGAGTCCTTATTGTCGTTCACGTCGAATTCGAAGAAAGAAGGGATGTCGGCTGTTGCTGGTCTAGGTGTAGGTCGTGGAATTTGACGTGTCTTGTTTGCTGTTCCAACGCTTCGTTGCCCACCATTTTCAACATGTTGGATGGTTTCGAAGCCGGTATTTCCGTCTCCTGGTATATTGACGAACGATGTTGTAGAGCCTATCAATCGGACTTCTTCTTTTCCAGTAATTCCAGAAGTATTGTTTTCTTTAATTGCAACTCCAGACGTTATTTCGGCTTGTACTGTACCTTTTGGAACTTTCTTAGATGTGGTGGGTCTTTCGAAATGACTAATCGACAAGTTGTCGATGGGTATATGGGTTTGTTTTCGTCCACCGCCGATGATTTGTTCGCGACCTTGCCGGATTTTTCCTGGAACATCGGTGATCGTAGCATTGATCTTTTCGGTGCTATTGGTTTGGATTGTAATCGGTGGGATGCTGAAACATCCGCTAGTACACCCAGTACCATCTTCTTCATTAATTGCAGCGTTAGGCTTTGCTTGGCCTAAGGTAATATTTTTGGCTGGTGATGGAGTTGCTTTAGATTTAAGTGTTTCATTTATATTCTTGCTTTGTCGGAGTATATTTTCATTGTTTACGTTTCTTCCCACTGTGTTGTTAGATACGCTGGGTTTCGCAGAAGTGGTGGATGGTGGTCTGGCTGTGCGAGGGGCTGGAGTAGGTGGTCTGGCTGTGCGAGGGGCCGGAGTAGGTGAGCTGGCTGTGCGAGGGGCTGGAGTAGATGAGCTGGATGTGTCTGGAGTGCTGGTTGGAGTTTTAGCTTTCAATGGCTCTTTGACTGGTGCAACGGGTTTGATAGGCTGTCGGACAGTGACGGGCGGTTTATGAACTTCAGGTTGGTGCTCGATGATCTCAGGCTCATCTAATTGTTTCTCTATGCTATCGGGGATTTCCTGAATTGTTTTGCTAGCTTGTGCAATGCTTCTCTTCGGACCTGTTGAACTCCCACGGGAATTTTCGGCTTTTCCCTCGCCTGTAATTTTTCTGTCTATTTCTTCAGTACTGCTGGATCGTGTGGGGCGTGAAGTAGTGGGTGCATCATATCGAACGGGTGAATTATTTCCATTGCTGCCAGAGGAAATCTGTACGCTGAGGGAGAAAGCGTTTTCCGAAGTGCCAGTGCCATCTGTTTTAAAATCTACCTTGACCGTGTTATTATTGCCATTTCCGTTGGCGGCCGATGTATCTCCGTTAGCGTTGATTGATAAGTTGTAGTTTACAGTAGTTTTGGCTCTTTTTTCTGAATCACTGTTTGTGTTGTCGTTGCTTTTGACTGTAGTGCTTTCGGGTGGTTTATCCGTTGTTTCGGTCGTATCTGGTGGACTTCGCTTTCGTCCGGTGATGTCGGCTGTTCCGCCCCCACTGCTTTGCGAATCATTGCTTGTAGTACTTGCTGTACCACCTTGGGCTTCGTTGCCACCTTCGGTTTTTCCACTGGATGTATCACCTTCTGAAGTGACAACAGCAGAGGGAGTTTCATCTTTGATTGCAGCCGTTGGAATTGCTCCGGAATTGATGTCTCCAGTTGTAACAATTCCACCGGTAATGATTTCGGCGCTTCCTCCTATTCCGCCACCGATTCCGTATCCGCCGCCTCCATACGAATCATGGCCGCCACCGCCTCCATACGAATCATATCCTCCATCTCCTCCGTAAGAATCATATCCTCCACCGCCTCCATACGAATCGTCTGTTCCACCTCCTCCGTAAGAATCGTCTGCTCCACCTCCTCCGTAAGAATCGTCTGCTCCACCTCCTCCGTACGAATCATCTACTCCGCCTCCATACGCACCTACTCCGCTGACGCCGTAAGAATCGCTTATTCCCACGTTTCCGTAAGAATCGTCTGTACCGCCCCCACCGTAGGAATCGCCTATTCCTCCGACTCCATAAAAATCGTCTCCTCCTCCGTTCGTATCATCCACTCCGCCGCCTCCGTAAGAGCTGTCTTCTGTTCCGCCGCCTGAGTAAAAATTTCCTTGCGTTCCACCACCTCCGTATGCACTAAAACTCCCTCCGCTGTTCTCCGAAGAGCTTCCGCCGCTTTGACTGTTTCCAAATGAGTTGTATCCTATTCCGCTGTTCTCGTATGAGGGGCCCTTAATTCCGCTGCTTCCGTACGAATTGCTGATTGCACCGCTCACGTAGAAGTAGCCTCCGTTTCCATTGTTTTGAGAATATCCACCTCCACCGTATTGATTTCCGGGTGGGTTGTATCCACCGCTTCCATAAGGTGTACCTCCTTTTCCTTTGCCTCCGTAGGTGCTGCCCTTTCCTTTACTTCCGTAAGAGCCTTTTCCTTTGTGTTTGCCTCCTTTACCGTAGGATTCGCCTTTGCCCTTGCCGTATCCTTTTTTGCCTTTACCTCTGTATGATCCGCCTTTGCCTTTGCTTGGATATCCGCCTTTGCCTTTGCCCGGATATCCGCCTTTTCCTTTGCCTTTTATTTTGGCGACGTAATAATTGTCTCCAAAGAAGCCACCTCCGTTTCCATCGCCTTCAGATGAGTCGTCTCCACCGCCATTTCCTCCGGCGACTGTGTATCCGTTATATCCGCCGCTGTATCCGTACCCACCTGTTGGGGATTTTCAACGATACAATGTGATTTAATCTGGGATTAATAGCAAATCAAACGAAGGTACGTTAATGTCTGTACATACCTCCCTTTCCTTTTGATTTATGTTTTTTCCCTTTCTCGTGTGACACTACAATGTATCCTAATATGTTAAAACAAATTTGATAATCTCAGATTTTTTTAAAGTTAAAATGAGTTGTTACGATGTGATGTGTTTTAATATTTACCTCCATGACTTTTGTCACTTTCTCCGTAGTAATCGATGCTGGGGATTGGAGGTTTGTGGAATTGCAGACTACCATAAGGATCGACGTGACTTATGTGCCGTTTGCCCTTGGTGGACGCCAGCATCAAATCTTGATTGGTCGTCTGCTGCGTGTGAGTCACAGACGTTAAAGTGACGACAACGAGTAAGATCTATTTTCACAAGCAATATTGCAAAAAAAGAAACATAAGGTAAATCTCTTGCTTAAGCACAGCACTGTAAACACTTGAATTAAATTATTTACTTTTAGAATTGTCATTGCTGTAAGCAATGCTGTTGGGTATGTTAACTGGCCGTTTCACGAGTAAATGTGTTGATGTCCAATGGAGGAAGGAGTCGGTTGAAATGTGAGGTTTAAACCGAATTGGCCTTGCACTTTTATAATCTAGGATGTTTTCCATAAATGGCTTGAATTGAGAAACAAAAAAGACGGTGGAATTCAAACAGAGTTGAATTAATACTGTTGGCTGATTGAAGTAGTAAGAGTGAAAGGAAGTTGATGGAGAAAACACAACGAGCAACGTGCCGCGGACTTGTACGTACCACATTGAATGAGGCTACCTTTAACGGAGAGTGAACTTTGAGAAAACACAAAAACCGCTTGAACAACTGTTTGAACTTTGTCAACAAGGCGGCACCTTAATGAAGTGAAAGGATTCTACGTGGAGAAAGCAAATGAACTTTTACTCAAGGAAAAACCTGATCGACTTGTTTGATTTCTCCTAGACTGCACACTCTTCTCGGGTTCAGAGGAACGGACGGTAGATTCCCATTTTTGAAGAATTTTCGAGCTATCAAAGGACCAAATAAGCTTCGATGGGTTTTTACTACGCCTCTATCTTTGGTAAGAAAACGAATTTCCTTTCTTTTTGTTGTGACATGTTTGAGTTGAAACTGTACATTGATTTAGTGAAGCATGTTTTTAACACGTTCTCGGTTAGGAAAGTGATAGAAGTCGAAAGTTTCTCCGGTAAGCATGAAGATTCTGACAAGCATCTTCATCCTTTCTGATTGTTTCTCCACTGAATGGCATATTCAATTAGAATGAGTTTCAACTTAAATTCGATAATTAAGGCACTAATAGCGATAGTTAGTTTATCGACATTGGCTGGCGAATGAGAAATTGGTGACTTCAACCATTTTCTCAATTGTTTTTTTTTTTTTTTTTTTTTTTTTCCTCTCTAATGTTTGTTCACTTGCCATGTCGCGTAACTAATTGTCAAAGTAACGTTCGTTTCGCACGTAGTATGGCCTAATATTTGTCAATGACAATGTGATTTTTGTCCCATTTTTCGAACGTGCTGTTTACAGTTCTAAAGTTCAGTTTGGGCATTTGCATAAATTTAAGCTGTGCTTAAATTAGAAATTTTTTACGATCTCGCAGTTGGTAAAGTTCCAAAGCTGGTAAAGTTAGAAGTTTAGGAAACTTTCGGTCTGAACTATTGCACAATCACACCTTTCCATTTTTCCAAATTTTCAATTTCTAATTGGCAATGAAGAACTGTAGTTTCTAAAAGATGTACCTGAGATCAGCTGTAGTAATAGAGCTCCAGAAATAATGACGTGCACTTCTCCTATTCTAGAATAAGACTAAGAGAGAGACTTGCACAAAGCAGTGCAAAACTTAGACTAACCTAGGAATTACTCCTCGATTTCGCACGCGCTTGTTTTCAAAATTGGCTGATATAGGAAATCGTGACTGTTTTCATGGTGACAACAGGTCTTGTAGCGAAAAACAACGATGTTTACAATGGATTATCAAAAGGCTTTCCTTTCTCGTGCGGGACGCTTGCGGTCATTATAATAGTTGATGGAAAAGCAGAACCTGTTTTTTTAGTTTCAAATTTTTTGGAGACTGTTGCTTTTACTTTCACATTATCGGCATTACCTCACAGACACCGGAAATCAACACGTTTGCATTCGTTGCATTCACAGCCAGTTGTAGCATTCGTTCAGGCCGCACCTGATAACACGAAAAAGACATTAGGAATGACACGGGCCGTCGTCTAGACATAGGCGATGAGACACTTTCTCTTTTATCTTAAAACTATTTTCTATTTTCGTGATGAAAGTGTCATTAAAACAGATTTTCATTCATTTTTAGTAATCTGCAATCGCATCAACGTATCGTATTCAATTTGAAATTGCTACAATCCGTTATTTCACTAATTACGTGTTTACATGTTCCATATGTTTCAATTGCATGTATTTTGTGCCAAAATTTTATTAAGTCTTCAACGTTTAACCATAATAATAATTACATTGTTCTTTTCTTTCCATCGAGTACGAGATGGTGGGGGCATCTAACGGGATTCGATGGCTTCTGGTGCTAAAATGAAAGTTGGAACATGCGTATCAACTCCGCCGGCCACACAAGTCTGCCCATCAGTCCACCATGAATTTTGAGGTGATTGCATCGAGCTTAAAATCTATCCCTAACAGCCTGATTCACTGGAAAAAACGGTAATGCAACACAAGTTTTGAACTACTATTTATTTAATTCCGCACCATTGCATTAGATTACAATAAAAAAATATTCAATAAAAATTCTTTTTAAATATTTTACTTTGCACACAGAAATTAATAAGCAAGTCCGTAACCAGCTCCATATCCTGCTATTAGTAAACAGAAAAGAAAGTTAATGAGGATTTTGGTGGGATTACAAAACTGCTTCCTTACCTCCGTATCCGAGACCATGACGGTAGCCCAAACCATAACCTTAAAGGTAAAACAGCAAAATGAGAAAATGCCATTTTTTGAAATTATCAGAAATATATCGGGTAAAATTCAAACCTCCGTAACCAGCTCCAAAGCCAGCTCCGTAACCAGCTCCATAGCCATAGCCTAGTCCACCATAACCTAGGCCACCGTATCCAGCACCGTACAGTCCGTTTCCGTACAATCCATTGCCGTAGCCGAATCCAGCGTAACCAAGTCCGCCGTAACCTCCATACGCTCCGAGGGTACCCTCGGCCGTTTGCAGATCCTTGCCGGTGTCAGAATCGGTGGCTGCTGCCTGTTGCTCGACGGCTTCCTTTTGCTCTTCGGCAGCCATGGCAAAAACGATGCACGCAGCGACGATGAAGATCTAGGGGAAAAAAACATTTAACAATAAGAATTTTCACCACACAGGTAACATAATTTGAATTATTATTTGCTTTACATCAACTTACTTTAAAGGCAATCATTTTTAGCGGGGAGTGGAGTGGGGTACTAGATACTTGAAATGTCAAGTGGACTGTGATATTTACGTTAGTATTGGTGTTTATATACATAGTTAAACGAGGTATAGGCTGCATTCGCATACTCCAAAGAACGAGTGAAAGGTACGGCATTCGAATTTGTTTTAAGCTTCCATAAAGATTGGCAAACAATAGATCTTTTCATTTCAGTTAGTCGACCGTGTAAGCATTCGACTGATATTAGATTTAGGGTGAGGAAATTGGCGATGGGTGAGAGGTAGGTAACGGGTGAAACGGTTTCAAACTCCATTTTGTCTTTAATGTCCCCCTTCTCTTTTTTTCAGGAAAAAACGGATAGCAGTGCCAGCTAAACGGAAGATTGTTAAGCATATCATTTATTAAGAGATTCTCAATTTCAAGTGAGCTATTATTCATGTTTTTCTAATGCTGTGGAAGAATTTTGCATAGTCAACATAGAATACCTTGGTGGATTGTTTTTCTTTAATCTTTCATGTATGACTTCAACAGGTTGAAGCATGAGTTGCCCGAAACTCGCTGAATGTCAAGTAGGAGAAAGATGATGAATCAGCTTTTCACTGCATAATTCTTTGTGAACTTCATGGTAATTGGATGGCTATAATATTCGTGAACGATTTTGGACTCGAGAGACTGAAATACCCTACCACCATTATATAAGTATTAATATGAAATAAATATAGTATTTGATTTTATTCAAAAATAGGTCAAGGAAAAGAAGTCATGGTCAACAATGGAAAAAGTATTCCTTCTTTTCTAATTAAATTATAATACCGACCTTATTAAAATTTGGTGGTGGAAGTGTGTGAGTTTATCGAAAGCACCTGTAGATCAGTATTTTGCCGACAATGTATTTTAATACTAATGATTGTGAGATTCATAGGCTTTCACTGTATGCGGACTTTATTGGCATTACATCACCACACCATTTCTTTTTAGCGGTCTGAAGAGAGAACAAATTCAAACAGTTAAGGTATGCTTCTGTTTCATTGTATTCTTGATAATAAGTTCAGTCTACCGTTGTTCATATGAGTTAATATTACTATACAGATATATAAAATTAGTAATCGGAATGACGTTAATAAGCAAGTCCATGATGACCATAACCGTTAGCATGTCCATGGCCATGGCCGAGAGCGTGAGCATTGCTGTGGCTGTTCGATCCGTGGCTGATGACTTTATTGATGCTGGTATAACCGGAACTAGCGTGATTGTGTCCGTGATTGTGTCCGTAACCAGCTCCATAACCTGTGATAACACGACATCGTCAAAAAACTTCTCCAATCTTTAATCAACGGTGAGTTCCAAAATTAGTTACTTACCTCCGTATCCAAGACCATGTCCACCATAACCGAGCCCTAAACCGTAACCTTTTATTCAGAAAACAAATCAGTTTTAGTGGGATTTCAGACAATTTGTAAAATATCCTTTAATAATTCAAACCTCCGTAACCAGCACCATAACCAATTCCATGGCCATATCCTAGTCCACCATATCCAGCACCATAGAGTCCGTTGCCGTACAATCCATTAGCATACCCAAGTCCACCATAACCTCCATACACTCCGAGGGTACCCTCGGCTGTTTGCAGATCCTTGCCACTTTCAGATTCGGTGGCGGCCGCTTGTTGTGGAACGGCCTCTTGCTCTTCAGCAGCCATGGTCACAACAATGCACGTAAGAGCGATCAAAACCTTTGAGTAGTAAAACAAGATAAAAATCATCGTTCTTAATTCGTAATTAATGCTATTATTTGTCATAATTCTTAACAGTGATATGAGTTTATTGGGAAATGGATTTACCTTGAAGGCGATCATTTTTAATTGAGATTGGAGATTGTACTGGAAGACTGAATTTCAGTTTGAGTGTGAATTTTACATCGATCGGCACTGCTTATATACTTTGGTGAAAGCCATGGTATTTCATCGAAAAGTCGTGTTAAGGCATGGCAAACGGTGACAAACAATTGCTGTGTAAGCAAAGTGAAAGGTTTACCAATTGTTTTAATCATAGACATGCACAGTTGAGTTAAAGGGGTAATCCTTTCTTTCGATGCACTGGACCATAACATATTAACTTTATTGATAATAGCGAGTGATAGTTAATTTTATTTGCAGGAACTCGATAAAGATAAAGGAAAATTTTTTTTTTTTTGTTTCTCTTTCCTTTTTTGACGAAAAAAACTCGAAGTGTGCTGTTCTGTTGTAGGTGGGTATTTTTGTTGCCCAACCTTTTATTGGGATCATTACCAGTTTACAGAGTATCAAGTTCACGAACAAATTATGGATTCATGTCAAGTTCAACTAGTGTTGTACCGTGCACTAGACAAACCTGTCGTACGGATTCTGCTAATATTCAGGTACTTAAGTCTACTACCATTATGTGTGTGTACCATATTTAACAATTTTTTTTTATTGCCAAAACATTTTTAAGCTAATTGTTTCTTTTTTTTTTTCAGAGAACTAATGGTGAAATTTTAAAAGCCTGCTTATTGTTCGTGAGGTGACGAGAAAAAATCAATGCTCTTACGAACGTAAGGAACTGTTTATTCGTATAACAACAAAGGTATGACAAAAGATTACTTTGGAAGCGTTTTAGTTAAATATCAGTAGTATTAAATTGAAATGAAAATAAGGTATAGGTCTACGGCTATTGAATAAGAGAAAATTTCACTTTTGTTTGTGTAATCACGTTCCAGCGTGCACAAGTCTTAACTCTAGAAGCCAATAACGACGACCATTCACCAATCAACATGGATGCCCGTCGTAGAATCTTTCAAAAGTTAGCAACGTCTATTAGTCAGTCAAAGTAAATAAAAATTAAAAAGGGAGTTGATTATAAGTTAATTAAAGAAATGGGAAGAGCAAAATAACAGTACGTTAGTTACGACTTGCAAATATGCCAATAGCACTTGAAGTTTGATTGAAACCTGGCCGTCCTTTTTAACTGAATATCATCACAGAATAATTTTCGTGCAAGTCACTAGTTTTAGGGATTCGGAAACGTGTGGTTAGGTACTGCGTGTAAAGATGGAAAGTTGAATTCTACAAACATAAAAATACTAAAGACAACTAGAAAATAGCGAATGCGATAGTGTTAACGATAAATTTAGCTGATGAACTTAATCAAGAGTTCACGATTACTAAAAGTTATTTTTTTTTTTCAAATCAAACATTAGGTGGGGAAATAAATGAATCCAGAAAACCCGTTCCCGGTCAAAGAAATTTAAAAACAATCAACAACTTAAAAAAAAAGAAAAAGGGTGGAATGTGCGCGAGCTTATGTCAGGGCAGTAACTTTAAATCATGCTTTAGTTAAGGATGAGTATCTTTTTACGCTGTAATAGGGTAACCATATGCATAACCAAAACCTCCAGAATACGGATATCCTGCGTATGGGTAACCAGGATAGGCATAGGCGACCGGCTGGGTGACCAATTTTGCAGTGGAAGCCGGGACTCCATCCGTACGAGCCGCTAATGTGTAAGTACAAATCGAAGTTATTTTTACGCTAAACTTTTATCCTAATTTGCAAAAAAATATCAGCCCTAGGTTATTTTAATGTCAATCTTCATGTAATATCCCAAATATTTCATGGAATTAAAAAAAAAGGCCTTAAACTAATTTAAAAAGATACTCTGTAATTGGTATATCTTTTGCTGATGGAAAAGCAATTCATGATTTTCAATGCATAAGCAGATTGATATTAGCAGATGACTACGTCTACTACTAAATTGATTACATAGTTGGCTGATTGGAAATCATGAAATGTTGATTTCTAATTCCAGTTGTTCGATGTATATATATACGTATTTTATGTATGTAATTAAGGTAAGGGGTTTATTTTCCAGAACGATCTATGTTCTTTCTGACCAGACGGAAGCTTAATGTCCCACTAACGTTTGTTTGTTACTTATGATCTATTGGCATTTGTGTTAATTTAGGGATTGTTTTTATTTCAAACTTACCAACAGGGACGTGGTACGTTGTGGGCAATGGAGCTGCGTAAGCGTAACTAGGATAACCGTAACCGTATGCGTACAAAAACTGATCGTCGGCTTGTAAATCAGGAATGTCTTCGACAGTTGGCATGGAGGATACAGTCATAACAATGAGAGCCAAAAGAAGAATGATCTACAAAAACATTTAAACATGTACTCTTTGTGCACGAGGTAATCATTTTGAATTTTAATCGTTTACAATAATGAAATAGACTTACTTTGAAATGCATGATGTGAGAGGAGAAGAAGAGATGCCAGTTGCAAAAGAACTGTGAATTTGCTTCAGAATTGCTAGGCTTTTTATACAGCCAAACAAAATTGCGGGAAGAGCCCGGAAGAACTTAACCTTCACCAAAGTCAAAGTCATCTCCCGCGAGCGAAGGAGGAACATACCGCAAGAGGAAAGCGAAAACAAAGGAAACCACGATCTTCGTGAGCCGAAAAATAAAAAAAAAAAAAAAAAAGGTAAACTGAATTCGACCGGTTTCATGTTCGAACCATATCAAGCATAGTATACTTTTTAAGGGATGAGTGATATTTTGGAATTTCACAAAGGCACGAAACTTTGAACAGTCTTATTACGGATGTCTTTGAAAATGCGCCTCGTGTCGTGAATCTTCGACTACCTGTTAGCCGAATGTAATTTGATGACACTTCTTTTCCGACAGACCACAAAGCCAGCCTGTTTGCGCGGTTAATTTATGAGCATTAATATATTCTCTTTCTTTGCTTCATTTTAGCCGGAGGATACTATCAGCAATGCCATGGTTGTACCATAAATTTATTATATTTGGCAGTTCAAGGAAAGTCAACTATTTTTGAAAAAAGGTAAACGAATGGTGTTTGCTTTTCGTATACTGTATTGTTCGGTTATAAATAATACATTACAGACCCAAGTAGGCTATATATGAGACGCGTACAGAGTAGCTTCACGCAACATATCTGAAGCCTTTAATTATCTAACTGTTTGAGGAAATTGTCGGAGCCATCCGACTGTGGATAATCAGTAAATGGTAGAAGAAATTCTGGCCAGTGCAAGAACAGATGCATAGGATGCCCATTTGCAGAATTACGTAGCAGTTCAGAAGTAATTAGCCCTGGCCAAAAAGAAATGGTAAAAAACGATTTAATTTTAATAGAATTTAATTTGTATTTTACCTTGTCAAGATACGCGCGGTTCATCCTAGCGGAATTATATAGCGCAAATTTTGAAAAGATTAAATGTAGCGGGTGTAATTCTGCAGAGCAATCTGTAAAAAGAGAAAATCAAACTAAAGGTAAGAAAATTTAATGAAAGAAAATGTATTCTTGTTTACCTGTTGGCAGCCCGTTCGCCTGCAGTCACGAAGAGCTAGAACGAACTGCAATAGCTCCCCAGGAATTCCATTCGTTAAATACCGACGACACCAACTTCGGAAACCAGGATAAAACTGCACGCTAGCATGATTGTTATGCTTTACTAATTTGGCAAGGTGACCCTCTTTTTTGTTCAAACTATAAAAAGCTCCATTTCCGCTAAATAGCCGCGTTATCAAAATCAATAAAAGTGAGTGTTAAATTCTTATTGTTGATGTTTTGCAGATGTTTCGTGTTAAAAATTGAATTTTTAAAAACCACATCGTCATCTTCTTCCCGGTGAGGATAACTATCAGTGTACGCGGGAAATAATAATTCTCACGAATCTTTCGTCAGTCACGCGGTCACGCTAGCATAGTAATAAAAAGAATCAAGGACTCGTCTAGAGCTTTCCAAGTTCAAGTTCTTGGCAACGAATAACAGCGAAAAAAAAAATAAGGTACGACAAAAATAAAACAAAACAATAATAATAGCTTCATACAAAAAAAAAGGAAAAAGAAAAAAGTTCTTTGTGGGAATTTATTCATACTATCGGCTTAGAGGGCACCTTGAAAGTCCTTTTGGCTGTTCCCTATCTATGGTGGTTATTCATCAGACCTTTCCCATGGCGTTTGAATAACAACGGAACGCTTTCCCTGTTACTTTTCAGGGGACCAAAACAAAGAAATGGGTGCACGTGGATATGAGAGAACACCAACAAATTTGCCCGACTTATGAATTGTAGATAATTTCAAAAAGTGCATTTGTAATACTGAACGGTTTTGATGGACAATTTTGTTTCAGGTAATGTAGTAATTTTTTTTTATCTCGCATCTTTAGGTTTTAATGGAAACGTCAGCTGGAAATCTAATGCCTGCAGTTATAGCATGTCGCTCACGGTGAATTGCTAAAAAAAAAAACGATTATATAAACAAAATGAAAACTGGTTTTTCACTTTCACTTAAAGACTAACCGTCTGAACGCTATATTTAGTATGCAGGTGCGCAAAAGTTTTCTATTGGTGATTCAAGACGATGAATGACATTCAGCTAGCAAACCTTATTTGTGATTACATTGATTGATGTAAATTAGCATTGGTTCAAACCTTTTGTCTTGAACTTAATTTCAATGAGTAAAATGCAAAAACATTGTAATGAGTTAAATATGTTTATTGCGTCGAAAATAGAATCAAGAAATCATTTGAAATAAAGTTTGCATCTTCAAGTTTAAATTAATTGAGCTATTGTCAATCTCTCATTTAGTATCCAACCCCACCGAGAGCATGGTTTGCCTGTCCGGAGTGTTGTCCCCCAGCGGCTGAGTTGTGGCTCTGATGGCTGCTAACTTTGTTGAAACTTTCGTAACTGGAATGGCCTTGATTGTGGTTGTGTCCATGAGCATTTTTGTGGTTAGCTCCGTAGCCAGCTCCATAACCTCCTATGCCTCCGTAAGCGCCAACTCCACCATAAGCACCGATCCCACCATAACCAGCTCCGTAAGCCCCAAGACCTCCATGAACACCTCCGATTCCACCATAACCTGCTCCGATTCCTCCGTAACCTGTTCCGTAAGACCCGACTCCGCCATAGCCAGCTCCAATGCCTCCATGAGCTGCACCGATTCCGCCATATCCACCAAGACCAAAGCCATTGCCATAGCCTCCATATCCGAGGCCGTGACCGTAAAGGCCATTATTGAATTGGTTAACACCATAAATTCCATTTCCTAATCCATAGCCGCCAATATGTGTCCCTTCCGTCTTCAGGTCTTCATTTTCCTTCGCAGGAACTTGTTGCGATTCTTCAGAAGCCATGGCAACAGCGATGCAAACGACGCTAAATAAAATCTAAATTTTTTCAGTGATTATATAATTAAATGCAATGGGTGATTACATAACTTTTGAATAGTGAATATACCTTAATTGCAATCATTTTCAATTTGAATATAAGCTTTCGGTGAGTCTTGTGGTGAGGGAGATTGTCCTATGTACTAGACTGGATGTCGTTACTTCCTTCATCGCTAGTTATATATAGGCCTAGAAATAAGAAAGTCAAATTTGTTGATGGAGGAAGTGCTCGAATAACTATCTAAATTTAAACGGGATTCGAAGGGTAATATCATTGTAAAAAATAAGGAGAAATATAAGTAATTCACCAAAGCAAGACGAGGGAAAGTTTCGAACGCATAGAACGCCATTGCGCCATATGCAATGCTTTTCAATCAATTTCTGTTGGGAATTACCCGTGAACGAGCCACACCTCTACATCCTTTGACTTATTTGGTTGTTGTCGTCGTTTATAGAAAGTCAGGTAAAAATCAGAACTAACAGTTCTCTCTTTTCACTGCATTCCAATAATACCATGTCAAGGCTAAACTGATCTTTGTCACGCTTCATCACTTGGCACCTTTTATCCTTGGGGTTGATATCTATTATTCGGTGAACAAAAAACTGTATTCCAGGAAAAGGTAAGACATTGCACAAATTGCATGTGTAGTACTTTGCACTGGTCATTCTTGTAATTCGTCCTTAATAGGTATGGACATGCAACAAAGCAATTCTCGGTTAACTTCGGGATAAATTTAGATACTAAACCAAGAAAAAAAAGGATGTCGCAGCGATGACGTGGCACTAGGGTAAGGGGTAACCCATGTTTAGGCGGGAAATGATTGTGCTCTTCCAGTTACAGTTGCCAGATTTATCACAGCTTGCGAGCTGCTTTTACATGTTTTTTTAAAGCTTATTACGATAAATCCTTCTTTTCACGAGAGAAAAGCTTAAGAGATTGAATTGAAGCAAGGAAAATTACAGTCGATGAAACAAATAGCTAATTAGAATTTTAAAAATTATGCTTCCGTTTGGAAAAAAGGAAAGAAGTGTCTTCTTTTTTTTGCTACCCGTACTTATTGTACTAATACGTCGTAACCATTTGAAATTCAACAACGTGAGAAGCATTGTCTCCAATTGTTAGTCTTAGTTTCCCGCCAAGTTTCCGTTGAGAGCAAATCCACGTACTTGAACTTAATTTATTAAATAATTAATTGAAGTGTAACAATCATACACCATCATGAAACGAGGAAGAACACTGCTTAAATTTTTGGGTCGTAAAAATGGAGCTGCAAATGCTTACGTAACAAGGTCATAGGCTGTAAGTTTTAATCTCCCCCTTCTAAAACATGTGCTCTAACTAGAACATGAAAAGTATCTTTTTTTCATTTGTAGGCCACTAAATAATGAAATAGATGTTGGTGGCATATTCCAATCATGGTATACCGGTGTGCCATCCAATTTTAGCCCACAGAATGGAGAGGGTAAGTGCTAATCTTCAATATTCACCTCGGCTATGCTAATGTAAAACAGACCCATTGTTTCTGGGCATGATCACCAAATCCAGTACAGTAGACTGCACCACATTTCAAACAGGCATGGCTTTAGTTCGTAATAGGGAAATTGGCACTTTCCTTTTTCCCAATCGTAAAAGATGTTTCTGCATCTATTTTACTGTGTACCATGTTTATTAGCAATTTGCCACGCTGATATTTTTTTGGTGAGATACTGTTGACAGGTTTAACAAGCTAAAATGCTGTCGTAACATGTTTATTTCGACGAAAATTGAGGCTGCGTCATTGATATTACTATATTATTGCTATGAGAAATATTGGGATGCAAATTGAAGACATTTTAATAAGCAAGTCCGTGATGGCCATATCCGTAACCATGTCCATGCCCAAGAGCGTGGGCGTTGCTGTGACTCTTCGATCCATGGCTGATTACTTTGTTGATGCTGGTGTAGCCAGAGCTGGCGTGGTTGTGTCCGTAGTTTGATCCGTAACCAGCGCCGTATCCTACCATACAAATACAGGGCACATTTACACGTGAGCGTTTTACAAAAAGCTGTGCAACACTCGTTTCCTTACCGTATCCATGACCATGTCCACCATAACCTAAACCCAAACCGTAACCTTTATAGACCAAGACATGTTACGAATTGATTTCCATTCTCAAACTATTCATAAAAATTAACATTCAAACCTCCGTAACCTGCTCCATAGCCAATACCATGACCATATCCTAGTCCTCCGTATCCAGCGCCGTAAAGTCCGTTGCCGTAGCCGAGTCCAGCATACCCAAGTCCACCATAACCGAGTCCTCCGTAACCTCCATACACTCCTAGGGTTCCCTCAGCCGTTTGCAGATCCTTGCCACTGTCAACGTCGATGGCAGCCCCTTGTTGCTCGACAACCTCTTTTTGCTCTTCGGTAGCCATGGCAAAGACGATGCATGTAACAGCAATCAAGACCTTTGAGGTAGCATAGCAAGGGAAAGATGTGTAGTACAGAGACTGCTTGTTGTTCTTCTGATTTTCGCTTTTACTTGTTCAAGGCGAGTAAATACTTACTTTGAATGCAATCATTTTAGTGGAGTGAAGAAAGGTGTACTGGATGCTTGAGAATTCAAGTTGAGTATGATTTTTGGATCGGTCCCAACTGCTTATATACTTTGCCCAAAATCCAAAACATTCTTACAGCAATCAACAGTTAGGCATAGATTTTGTGTGAAAAGAGAAAAACAGAGTGAAAGGTTTGTCGATTGCATTCGTTATGGGCCTTAACAATGAAATTGACAAAGAACCGATCCTTTCATTAAAGTCATTCGAGCGTGCAAGTGAATTGATGGTATCGGATTAGGATTATGAAAACGTTGGGAAAGGACTTTTCTAAAGTTCGCAATGAAATCACAAATCTTTCGTTTGTTACGATTGACAATCTATTTTGCTGTTTGAGCTGCTTGAAGACTATCGTACTCTTGAAGGTCGAATTTCTCTTGTTTTCTCCTACCACTGAACAAAGCTGGTTAATCCATATTATTTTGCTGTCCTTTATCTTTTCGAAAATTTCATTTGAATTCAATCCGGGGTTTATTCCTTTTTTTTTACACCTGCTGTTCTACGATACACATTTTTAAAACATATATAATAGGCTGTTAAAACAACATTGAACTAAAGACCAGGCGAAAATTTTGATGGCAACCTTTCACGATGAGCTAATTTTAAAAAACAAAACAAACATATTTGAAAACTGCAAGTTTATGTGGCTGTTTAATGGTCAGTTTAATGTGGAGGGTTTATAGCCTGTTATTCCGCCCCTTGTTTTGAAAAACAAACGTTAAATGTTGGCTTTTCTTTTGCTGTTAGAACAAACTGTAAAAAAAATTTTTTGGCGTTAGTTGCGCAATAACTCCATTGCGCGACTACTGTAATTAACACGATGTTTGGGTTATCTGAACTTCCGCTCATATTTTAAAAATTGGTTTTCATTGGCGAAAAAAACCTGAACTTTAACAAGCAACTCCTCCAAATCAAATTGGGCTTTTCAAATCACGTTTTCGGCTGCTCGTGGCCTTTTATTTTAAAGTAACAATCATGCTGTTTTTGCTTGTTTCGGTGCGTGAAGTATTGCTATTAGGGACAAACCGGTTTTCGCAACTCAAATTGTGTTGACTAAACGATTTTGCAAACCCGTTTCGTAAATTTCGTACGGTAAACAAGAAATCAAATTTAGACACGCTTTAGCTGTAGTCTGCATTTTGACCGATAATCTATATTTTGAATTTGCGAATAAGTACAGTTTTTGCTCTAGCGATGATTCAGAAACAGGAAGGGTATTAATAAGCAAGTCCGTGGTGGCCGTATCCATGAGCATGACCATGTCCGAGGGCGTGACCATTGCTGTGGCTCTTTGATCCATGGCTGATCACCTTGTTGATGCTGGTGTAACCGGAACTGGCGTGATTGTGTCCGTGGTTGTTTCCGTAGTGGGATCCGTAACCAGTGCCATATCCTGTCATAGTATCACAATCCAAATATGACTCCTAATCTCTGATAAAAATCCAAAATTGGTTTACTTACCTCCGTGTCCATGACCATATCCACCGTAACCGAGACCCAATCCGTAACCTTTTCATGAGGGAAAACAATGTTTAAAGTTAGATATCTCCCCAAATTATCTATAAATCAATCAAATTCGAACCTCCGTAACCAGCCCCATAACCAATTCCATGGCCATATCCTAGTCCACCATATCCGGCACCATGCAATCCATGCCCGTATAATCCATTGCCATAGCCGAGTCCACCGTAACCTCCATACGCTCCAAGGGTACCCTCAGCCGTTTGCAGATCCTTGCCTGTGTCAGAGTCGGTAGCGGCCGCTTGTTGTTCAACGACTTCCTTTTGCTCTTCATCAGCCATTGCAAAGACAATGCAGGCAATGGCGATGAAAATCTTTTGGGGTAAAATAGGAAATTTAAAATCTATTTTGCGCCATTCCTGAAGGCAACTTGTATTTTGATTTACGTTGAGCAATCAACAACTTACTTTGAAGGCGATCATTTTTTTTCCTTAAAGATAGGGAGTGGAGTGGTGTTCTTGATGTTTTGATTGTCAAGTCGAGTATGATTTTGAATTCGATGGCTATTGCTTTATATACTTTGGGCGAAAGCCAAAACATTTGATCACAAAACCCCAGCTGTAGATCGTATTTGCAGAACAATGTATTGTGAATATAGTAAAAGGTTTTGTTCATTTCAATTTGATACAGGCTTTACCATTGAAATTCGAAAACAAACGGACTTTTTGTTTCACAATCGTCTGCTTGGTTGCGATTAGATTGTGTTCGATTTAGGTTTGGAAAACGGTGACAGTTCCTGTCTAAAATTCCCTGATCATGTACCGCCATATCTATGTAAGATACGGTTAGTAATTCATTTACTGGATGCTCGCTCTCTCTGCGTGCAGAAGAAAGTCGCTATGTATTAAACCTTTCATATTTCTTGTTTGTCACAACTATTAAACAAAAACAGCTGATTGTTTCTAGTTTTATGTTTCTCGCCGCACCCCTTAGGGTTCTCTAGGATGTAATGCATCATACACCTTCCTGAAGAAAAAAAAAACCACGATGCGCCTGTTTCGTCTTCCCGGGAAGGTCTGGAGATTGAGACCCTCGAAAGTTTTTCTCTAATCATTTCTCCTACACATTTGCAAATTAAAATGGGGAAACGTTTCCGCATTTTCGCTATTTTTCTATCCCTCTTCTACTTGTATGAGAATTCTTTTGGAGTTGAACTATTATAGTTTCACGTAAGCGTTCGCGGTCTGATTGCCTAGCGTTTTCGATTGTCTGGCTATAAACTGTCAAGTTTTAGCTTTAAAAAAAAAAATTGGTGCTCAGTTTTGGCTATCGACAAAAAAAGGACAAACTATGACTCGTTATAAATGTAGGTGGCAATAAAAAAAAAATATCATAACAGCGATTGAAGGAACTCTTGGCATACTAGTGACTTTTATGTTCTTGTTATTAGAGTAGGTTTGAAAAACTACACTAGGCATGTTTTCTCTTTATTGGCGTTGCTCTAACAACCAACACCAAACGTAGATAGGCAGTAATTGAGCAAACTTGATCCTGCGTTATCGGGCATTTTCTCTTTTATAAAAAAAAAAAAAATTGTTGTTGCGAATTTTACGTTTATGTCCGCCCTTTTTTTTGTTGATTGGAAAGGACCAAAGAAATTATTTTCAACTTTTCGTGGCGTCATTATTTTTGTATATAATTATTTCAATGAAAATTGGACTTCTGTCATTTTTTTCAGTAATGCGATTCTTTTAAAGTAAGCTTACGTATATTTATGCGTGTGAACATACTATCCATACAGGGTCTCGAAGAACATTAGTACTCTATGATTTATAAGTCCGATTTACATTATGAAGGGTGGATATTAATAAGCAAGTCCGTGATGGCCGTATCCGTGAGCATGTCCATGTCCAAGGGCATGTGCGTTGCTGTGGCTCTTTGATCCATGGCTAATCACTTTGTTGATGCTCGTGTAACCAGAACTGGCGTGATTGTGTCCGTGGTTGTGTCCATAGTTTGATCCGTAACCAGCTCCGTATCCTACCATTTCAAAAATTGAATTCAACTATGCCCAGAACTCGTATAAAAATGTGTTTGCCTACCTCCATATCCAAGACCATAACCTCCGTAACCTGCTCCATAACCAATTCCGTGACCATATCCAGCGCCGTAGAGTCCGTTGCCGTACAACCCATTGCCATAGCCAAGCCCCCCATAACCGAGTCCGCCGTAACCTCCGTACACTCCGAGGGTACCCTCGGCTGTTTGCAGATCCTTGCCATTTTCTGAGTCGATAGCGGCCGCTTGTTGTTCGACGACTTCGCTAGCCATGGCAAAGGCAATGCAGGCAACGACAATCAAAATCTTTGGGGTAGTACAGGAAGATAAAGATGTGTTTCCTATTGATTTATTCAAAATATTGAACTTACTTTGAAGGCGATCATTTTCTAATGGGGTGTACTGGATTCTTGGGATGTCAATTCGACTATGATTTGTTTGTGGAGAATTTTGTCGGCTTATATATGCATCCAAATTTTCGAGTGGCATTCCAAAATCTAAACGTAGTGGGTGGCTTTTTTTGTTTTCCTCCACTTTGTTTACTGCGAAAAGTGAAGGTTTAAAAATCAAACAGATTTTGATTTTCCGAAATTTGAATGGGCGAAACAATGAACTTTATTCAGTCGCCCTTTTGAGTGCGTTCATCTCACCGGAAAGTACGCGTCTAGTTGCTTTTACTTCGATACCGTTGCCAGAGCAAAAAAACGAACGTTCGGTATTAAAATTTTTTTTACACGAATTGTTTTTGTGCACGTCAGTTATGTCATACACACCAACAGCATTCAATTCATGAAAGTGAATTACCCATACCAGCAGAGATGAAAGGTCGCCCTATAATTTCCAACAATCGTTAGAGAGAAAAACAGGAATCTTGTAACCTTCAACTAGTACCCGGCTAGTTTTTTTGTTTTCTTGATATCTATGGTAATTACAAAATGCAGCCCTCTGATATAGTGATAGAAAAAGTGGATCAAGTTCGCGTTGTTATTTTGGAGGTAAAAGTAATACTAGATTTCGTTATTCTCACCACACACGCACACATACGGCCGGATGTGTTCCAAATAACCAAATTAGGGTTGTTCTATTGAGCGCGTTGAAACCTGTTTTTACCTCTTGATGTGCGTTTTTTTTTTTTTTTTATGAACGAACAAGTGTTTCCGTTTAAAGCGGTACTTTTTGCACGCGTTGGATCTGTTTAAAAAATCCGTTTTATTATCCCTATGCATGTTTCTCGGAATTGAAAACGTTCGATTAAAAACATATCGGTTCAGGTGTTAAAACTCGTGAGGTGTCAAGGCTTTTCTCATTCTGTTAACGTTGAGTAGCGACTCGTTCCAAGAATATCGTTGCAACATTTCGTGAAAAGTTTGGGCACAAAAAAAAAATAATAAGAATGCGTTCAACTCGTTTCGTTTTCTCCTAGTCGTTGTTTTTTTTTTTTTTTTTTTTTTTTTTTTACTTTCAGCGCGGAATAATTTTTTCCCCCTTGTAAAAGGCTCCCCGTTGTTTTCTTATTGCAATCAAAATGTCAAATACTCTGCGTGAAAATAGTAATAGGGGGACATGTTGGAAGGGCGCGTGTTTCAAATTCATCTGCCAACATGTCACATAGATAGGGTGGGGCAGGCTTGTTGCATGTTAAGTAGAAAGTTTTGGGGTTTTTTTTCAATGAAAAGCACCTGTCGTTATGTAAATTGCATTTCAACCTACATTTTAAAAAAAAGGGAAATGCCCGCTAAAGACGGCAAAGAAAGTTTAGGAATCTACCGATAACTATATTCAGCGGTTTCATTAATAAGCCGCAACCATGACATGGGTGCGGTCTGTTAAACAAGGGTGACTCACAAAAAAAAAAAAGAAGTGAAAATACGTTGTTTTATTTATAACAGATGTATTTTTAAATTAGAGTTGTTGAGCTCAATCGTACAAGCACATGGTGGATACATACGGGAACGATCGTTACGGAAATTAACACATTGTTTAATTATGTAGAGGTTGAGTCTTGTCATCAAATTGAATAGCTCTTTCCTTTCCCTGCAAATCAAGCAATTTTTTGAATGTTTTAAAAATCAATTAATCAAAGGATTCGTGAATGATCTTCTATTTTTTAAATACCTCAATAACCGTATCCGTAGCTAGAGTATCCGTAGCTCTGTCCTGTTGATCGTAAAATTAATCAAAAACAAAAATGAAGGAAATTGTTTGGAAAAGATTAAAATATTTGCATTTATTTACCCTTTCCCTTTCCTTTGCCCTTTCCGTATGATGGTGCTGAAAAAAACAACATAAAAACCCGTTATTATTCAAGTGCCATCTTGGGTGGTCGTTAAAAATGATTTACCGGCGTAACCGTAGCTGCTGCCTCCGTAACCATAGCTGGAACCGCCATAGCCGTAGCTGCTTCCGTAGCTTGCACCCTTGCCTTTACCTTTACCTTTGCCTTTGCCTTTTCCGTAGCTGGGTGCGGCATATGCGTAGCTGCTTCCGTAGCTGTAGCTAGGAGCGGAATAACCATAACTAGGAGCAGCATAACCGTAGCTAGGAGCGGAATAACTAGGAGCGGAGTAACTGGGAGCAGCGTAACCGTAGCTGGGAGCGGAATAACTGGGAGCAGAGTAACCGTAGCTAGGAGCGGAATAACCGTAGCTGCTTCCGTAGCTAGGTGCGGAGTAGCCATAGCTGCTTCCGTAACCTCCGTGTTTCTTGGATTTCGATTCAGCCAACTCCAAATCGTCGATATTGCTCTCCTGGGCGGCTTCTTCAGCGTAAGCCACTGCCACCATTGCCACAAAGATCAACGCAATCTATCCAGAACAGAGAGGAGAGAGAAAAAAAAAATTTAAGTTGAGTCTTTTTCACACAATTGGGGGGGGGATGTAAGGGAAATAAAATTTACTTTAAAAGCCGCCATTATAGTTGCCAAAAAAAGAAAAATAAGATTTGTGTTGCACGAGTGAGCCGATTGATGTCCAAGAGAACAAACAGTTGGTGAGGATGTGAAGTTGCAATTGAGCTACTCTCGCTTTTATACACGTCGGGTAAGAACGCGTGCTCCATATGTGGTCCAACGAAAATCATCTACATGCGAGTTATTTTTTTTTTTTTTTTTCAATGCACACATACTACCAAGGACGAGTGAAAGGAAGCTGCAAGCGAAAACTAGACCGACCCCACAACTAGCCAGACTCAGAAAGTACGAAACAGGATTTTTTTTTTTCTTTTCCAAACGAGGCACCGGTAGTAGTAGCATAAAATTTAATGTCTGGCGTATTGGTTCCAGTGCCATTTGACTTTCCAAAATGTGTCTCTTTCATTTTTCTAAGGTTGAAACTACACGTTGTGTATCGTCTAGCCGAACTGCCACACTTCAAAAAATGTCGTGTAGTAACTCGCTGGCCCTGAAGTCCGTGCAACTTGCAAGAGAGTCTCTCTTGGTTGTTAAACGGAAATTGTTGTTTCACTTTTTTTTGTTGTTGAAGGAATCGCTTTTTGCCTTACGCGACAGGTTTTTGTTTTTGCGTTAAAAGCTGATAATAATTATGTAATGGGAATTGTTACATTGAAAATCGTACATTTAGAATGTTGTTGATCTTATTACATCCCAGTTTAAGCTGCTAGATAAGGAGGTTTTGCTATGCAGAATTCTCTCATTTGCTCCACCTGCATCTAATTGTGCATACCCTTGAATGCGGTGGAACTCAAGGGCCTGGTTGGCCTCTTTTTGTGAATACCTCATTCGAATTGTTTTAATTTGCGGTAGGCGGGATTGTTTTGTATTTTTCTTTTTGACCTACAAACATTAGCCGAAAGACCCATTGTTAAAGAAAAAAAATATATGGTTTCCCTGTGCCCAATAGCTAAAAACATTGCGCAAGCACAACGTTCACTTGCTTAAAGCCTACGAGTCATACATACGGGTGCACTCTAAATGCCGGGTTTTGTTGCGCGCGGTTTTTAACGTTAAAGTACCAGTATAGGCTATTCAAATACTACTACGATGAGCGTCCGTTGCCCAACGGTTTTCTCTGGCCTTTCTATCCCATTTGACTTGGAAAATTTGATCAGGCAATCTCGAACTTTAGTCGCAAAAGAGTTTCTATTTTGTGTCTGATGGGCATTATGGGACATAAGAACGCCCAGATATCTCACCATTCTCTTTTTTTTTTTTATGACATCATTTTATTTATACGAATTGTAGCTTCTGTCTGGATAGAGAACCTGTCCGTTTCTCTTTGCGAGCCCAAAATTATGCGAATTGCTAGTCGAGAAAAAAAAAAGATTGGAGATTTTAATGCGACCCATTTTTTTTGGTTTTTTACGATAGACCATGTTTCGCTTTGCCGCTTATCTGTCTACGATTGCAGACTTGGTCAATGAAATAAAAGACGACGAAAGAACCGGTTAAGCTTCTTAGATATCGCTATTCAAATGTGTAGAAATGTAAATATGCGACTTCTGCTGGTAACTATTGGTCAACAATGTCCCACTGTTTTAACTTAATTCTAAATCTTCTCGAATGCGATCAAAAGTATTTCTCTTTCGTACGAGCAATTGGATGTTCGCTTGCATAACAACAAAAATGCATTCAAAATGAGAGCAATGTCACGAACAATAATTCAATTAACTGTAGGCCATCAATCAGAAACGATCTCTAAAGATATGCGTAACCTTAGGCTGATGAATGAATGAATATGGACTCTAGTCTGACGGCCAATGCCGCCTGCTAGACATAGAGTGAATACGGACCTTGGCCCGGTTTGACGAGAATCCAATGGCCGGTTCCTTGTGTTCACAATTTTTACCGGATAAAGTGGATGAAAACTTCTTTTTCTTTTACATATCTCAAGGTGTAAAACCCTTCGAAATAGAGACGCGTAGAATATCGCAGTCACATATGCGTCCCGTCGTTTGAATACAATTTTTTTTTTCTCTTTTTTCTATATGGGTCACATTACAAAAATGGTCCTAGAAAACTAAGAGAAATCTGCCTCTTAGCAATTCACCAGATCGTTCCCCCGTGCCAATTTTCTTGAAATTTTTTTGGTCATCAACGAGAACCACCCACGCTGTATCCGGCCAGGTACCTGCCCAAAACGTTGTCTTAATATGGTTCGAATCGATGCAAATATCGTGTATCGTCTAAATCGAATTTAATTGGATACATCTTTCGTGGATTTGGGAATTTTTTAAAATTCTACGGCCATGCCAGATCCATCAAATTAGGGCAAGCAAAACCTTCAAAGACTAAAAACAAGACCTTAATTTTATTGGCAGGGTCGGCGTCTGTCGTTAACACCAAGGTAAACACGAAGAAGTTACCTTGAATGAAAAAAACATGTTTTTCATTTCAGAACGTTCAAACATTGAAATTGAAACTGCCCAGTCATTGAATCAAGAAACAGCTTTGTTTCTATTTTTTTGTTTAGGAAATGTTTTGCGTTCATTAGTACCCCTAACTGTTATTATTACCTTTTTTTTTACCCCTTTCTTTGATCTAATAATACGCCAAGGTCGGCGGTAAAAGTTGGCGTTCTCCATGTTTTGCATCAATCAACAAGTTGATTGAGCACCGTGACGTTTAGTACCTTTTGAACGGTTATTCCCCCATTGTGAATTTTTCGTTTGCCATTAACTCGTGGATAGGCAAACGCAATCGACTTTCAAATGTTACCAAGGGCTGCCTAACCAAATAGGTCTTTTTTAAAAATTTTCACCTTATTACTTTTAAGCGAGGCTGTGCTTGTGAAATGTGAATAATGGAGCCGAAACTTTCGACTTTAGCTCAAGTTAAAATGAATGCGATTGCGTCAGCCGTACGAAATTCCGTGGTATAGAAACTTTCGATCGGAAAAAAATGATCTAACGCTTAGATATGTAGCTGACGTGATAGAGAAAACTTTTGCTTTTTTTTTTTTAAAGCTGTGATGCTATGAAGTCAAAATTGCAGCTTTGAATTTTGAGCTGTGCACGGAATTGCGATTATAATAATAGATCCGCACCTTTTTTTTTTCTTGTGGTCACGAACGTTATTCCTTTTGTTTTTTGGGAGGGGGTTGATTTCTGACTTTTCGTGATTTTCTCACTAGGTTAACGGCATTGTTGGTGGCATTTTCTAACGGTCTGCAAAACAGTTAATCATACAATCTGAGTTGTGAAAGCTCTTGCGAAGTCCCACTCTCGTCCGTGTTCAAAGATAAACAACTGCACTATCTTTGTTATATTGAAAACTTCTGCTACAACAAATAGAATTTTAGAAACACATTTTTTTTTTGGGGGGGGGGGGGGTTCTTTGTTTGGAGCATGCGTGTTGGAATCCTCAAAGTTTTCCTTTTTTTTTTCCATCACTTGAAAAAAAAAATCTGCCAAAATATAAGAAAGTTTCGTTTTATGCAAAGTTCTAATGGCGGGGATCCATATCGCCTTTCAGCGGGTTATCTCGTCAAGGTTTCTCCAGTTGGATAGGAGGGGAAAAAAACCTGCCGATCTTAGTTTTCAATATCAAGACATAACTATGTAGGCTAACGTTTTACAAAGCCCGTTTCCATTCACCCGTTGACTGTGATGGTCAGCCAGCAGCAATTTTAAGATCTAGTGTGTAGATTATGCACGTGTAACTCGAAGATCAGGTTTATTCCAATAGAATAATCAGATTTCGGTATCGAGCTATGTAGAATAACCGTGTACCGGAAAATGCACGTGATCACTTCCAGGTTTCATACAAGTTAACAGACTGGACGATTGAAAAAAAAAAAAAACAGATTAACTGCTTTTATGTTTTATAATTGTGACAGAAACATTAGCACTGAAAGATATGAGGATAATTTTTGGTTAACGAGTACATATTGGAACGCACATTCAGATAAACTGTTCGAATTAGAAAAGGTAAACTGGGATTTGAAATTGATTTTTGACATCTTTCAGGTAGGTTAGCTGAGGATTATGCTGATTAACAGATGAACCGTCTTTGTGAAATGAGTTTGGCAGACCAGAAGAACCGAAGCATTCTAGCATTTGTTCTTCTTGTATGCCAATTAGGATATTGCAACCGCCCAACATTTTCGTAACCTAAATTTAATATCGCAAAGTCATTGGCACGCTCGAATGACTTCAATCAAAGAATCAATTGTTGGAGTCTGTTTTCTATAGTTGATATCGTTTAACAAATGGCACACCTTTCACTCTGTTTACATTATTGTACAAACACAGCCTATGTCAACTGTGTTTTTCTGTTAAAGGTTTGGATTTCCGCCAAAGTATATAAGCAGTAGCGATTCAGTTGAAAATCATACTAAACTTGATTTCTCAAGTATCCAGTACACTCGTCTTTACTCCACTAAAGAAATGATTGCCTTTAAAGTAAGTTCATTACCAATAATAAATCTAAAAATTAATAGATGGTGCAATAGAAATCTCTAATATCCTATTTTTCATCAAAAGATTTTGATTGCCGTTGCCTGCATTGCCTTTGCCATGGCTGATGAAGAGCAAAAAGAAATCGTTGAACAACAAGCGGCCGCTACCGACTCTGACACCGGCAAGGATCTGCAAACGGCCGAGGGTACCCTCGGAGCGTATGGAGGTTACGGCGGACTCGGCTATGGCAATGGATTGTACGGGCATGGACTCTATGGTGCTGGATATGGTGGACTAGGATATGGCCATGGAATTGGTTATGGAGCTGGTTACGGAGGTTCGAATTTGATTGATTTATGGATAATTTGGGGAGATGTGTAACTTTAAACTTTGTTTTCCCTCATGAAAAGGTTACGGATTGGGTCTCGGTTATGGTGGATATGGTCTCGGATACGGAGGTAAGTAAACCAGTTTTGGACTTTTAGCAGAGATTGGGATTCATATTTTGGCTGATATTATGACAGGATATGGAGCTGGTTACGGATCCAACTACGGACATAACCACGGACACAATCACGCCAGTTCCGGTTACACCAGCGTTAACAAAGTGATCAGCCATGGATCAAAGAGCCACAGCAATAATCACGCCCTCGGACATGGTCATGCTCATGGATACGGCCATCACGGACTTGCTTATTAATAACGTTTTACTGACTGACCGCTTGAATTCATAGAGTATTATCATAATTATACTGAGAAAAAAAAATGACATGTCTATTAAGAAAGGGAGTTTAATGGCCATCAATACAAACAAAGCTGAAACGCATCAAACTTGGGCATTTCTGTTATAGTGTGCAGAAGTTTATCGTAAACTGTAATGCCAACAAGCAAGCACATGCAAATGATAATTTGCAAGCCGTGGCGGCGTGAAATAAAATGTTTGATTGAAATTTGTTTCTTATGCCTGCACAAACTATTAAATTAATGATCTAAAATTGTATAATAGTTTCTTATTTTAATTGATTATCGTGTATGTGTATACTGCATGGTGAAGTGGTTATGATCAGTGATTTCTAACACTGAGGTGCGCTGTTCGTGTCCTGGTTAATGATATTCAGTAATGTTTCCTGATGATGATATAAGCGATGACGAGTCTTAAATGCACATTCAATGTGTTGAATTGACGACAAATCGAGGCATTTGGCTGAGGGGAACATTACTGTTTTCATTTTAACCTTTGTGGAAGGCAGCAGTTAGACGTTGTTTCCAAAGTAGCAAAACGTGGTGAGTTTTCTATCACAGTAAAATGTGAATTATTGGTATTTAAAAATTTATCTATTATTTTAGTTGAATCTACCTTAAACTATGTCATTTGAACGGGTTGTTGTATATTTGCAGACTGCGTGGTGCAGTGGTTATGACGAGTGAATTGGACTGCTGAAAGTAGCGGTTCGTATCCCGGTTAAAGAAGTTTAATAATGTTTCCTGATGATGATATTTGATGACGAGTCTTAATCTGTACGTAATACGTGCAAGTTGATGACAAATCGAGGCATTTGGCTGAGGGGAACATTACAGTTTTCATTTATAACTGGAAAGTAGCAGTTGGACATTGTTATGAAACTAGCAAACTGTTATGTGGTTTCTATCACTGAAATTTGTTTTATGAACGTTTTAGTTAAAAATTTATGTTTATCTTGTATAGTTTTATCGACATAATTTAAACTAATTTCGAAACCATTTTAGGGTATGCAAAAACTCCTGTTCCATAATTACCTTCTCAGTCTACTCGTTTGAAATGCCGGGAATGTATTAAAATACTGCAGTTTCTACCAGTTGCTCCTACTCGCCACTAGATGGCTTCTGGGCTACAAAGTCACAAACTATAGAAAGTTAGGGTTGTCTGCTAGTGGTAAAATTTGAAATTTCTATCTTTCGGCTTTTGTCTTTAATTCTGCGTTTGTTTTTAGTTTTCCATAGAAATCTTTCTTTCGTTCTTTGAGAAATTGAGCAAAGGAATGAATGATGATACGCCGTCGTCACCAGCTCGAAAGAAATTAAGACAAATAAGTATAATGGATAGCATTTCAAAACCAGGTATGATGATCTACCATTACACTCGCCAACGCCGTCAGTCTATATTAAACAGGGTTAACATTTTGCATAGGAACCACAGAAATAAACCGTCTCAGTCTAGGAATCTCAAGTACTGATTGTACTATAGATATTGAACCAGAAGAAGATGATGTCACGATTACAGAACAAGCAATTACAACAACCACAACATACAGTAGTAAATTACAAGATGACTATTTAACTGAGAAGTTTTGGAAAGGAAAACCACTTACTGAGATGCCCAGTTTGTTTAATCAAAAATGTGTGCAATTACTTGACATCAAACCTGGCAGAGATCACACAGTTTTATTTAATGTATAATAGAACTTACAGAAACTTTGGTATGTTGCCTGATGTTAATCCTTGTTCTTTTATTACAGGTTTCATTTTTAATGTCAGATGCCACCCTAGAACCACATCCAACCAGCTATACTGATAAATGGGATACTGAACATGTCAAGATGCCTTGTTCTCCCAGCAATCTATACCCAGTCAATATTAATGTAAGAACTTAATATAGGTAATCAATGACACGGCTTAACCTAAGAGCTTTTGGAAATTCCTATGCAGGGTAATTCTGCTTTGGAACAAAGATGGAAATTGGTTAAACAAGCTTTCTGCGATAAAAAAATCAGTTGTTCGCTTGACCTGGAGAAAGCCATTTTATCCTATAACAGCCGGTACAATCAAATTTGGAATTTGAAAGGGTTTCATGAATTTGTTGACAAGGTGTTGCTCTTTTCAATAACTTGATTCGTTGTTGCGGTATTAACTTCATATTGCATTACTAGGAGCTATCGACAACCGAGAGACAAAAATTGTTTGACCATATTTTACCGGGCATCATCCGATTGGCCATCGAAGTTCCAAATCGCGTCACCCGAACACCAGTTTTACTGGTCCGTAACAAATCACATAGCATATCAATGTCGCAGTCGCAAATTGCTTCACTGTTAGCGAATGCATTCCTTAATACTTATCCAAGGAGGAACACTCAGAAAAGACAGTCTGAATTCGCTTCTTACCCAGACATCAATTTTATTAAGTAAAGAATTATTTTAACAAGTTTACTACAGATAACAAAATCACTAAAATAAGATGCGAATTACATCGCTTCGTTCAGGTTACTTGAAAATCGATCAAGATCCAGTTGGGTTTACGGGAAACTTCGATGCCTGCTGAATTACTTTGATCGTGTTATAACAGAGGGTAAAAGCAATTAGATTACTTAAACAAATCTGAAAATTTTTTTAGTTTTAACACTTCATTTTAAGAACCGAAAGGTGTGATAACCTTTACACGTCAAGTGGTTAGTGATTCGGAAAATCCGAGCTGGCACACAGCTTCAGAGACACTTAATGGTTTTCATGTATCCTCTGAAGGAACTATTGAAAAAGAAGGCGGTGGACTGCTTCAAGTGGATTTTGCGAACAAGTATATAAACTTATTCAAGTGGCGTTTCAGTCAAGAGGATTTAAATGGGAAAATAATAATTTTATTGAAGATTTATAGGAGGGGGAGTTCTAAATTCAGGCTGTGTTCAAGAAGAAATCCGCTTTGTCATATGCCCCGAATTGATTGCTGCTTGTTTATTTTCTGAAGTGATGGAACATAATGAGGCCCTCATCATTACAGGTAAGCATAATATCTTCACTAAGTTTGTATTTTTTCTAGAGTCCTGTAAAAGTTGGTCTTCTTCATAGGTTGCGAGCAATATAGTCGACATTCTGGTTACGGCGATACTTTCCGGTTTGAGGGAGATTTCGTTGATAACACGCCTCGAGATGTATACGGCCGAAGATTATGCCAGGTGGTCGCCATAGATGCCACTCCTTTCCGCAGCAAAGAATCTCAGTACAAACAGGAATCTATCGACAGGGAACTTCGAAAGGTCGTTTTTTCCCAATCAACCCAATATCGAAAAATAGCTTTGTTTTGTTTGTAGAACAACCATTAATTTAAGTAATCTTTTTAAAAGTAGGCTTTTGCTGGATTCCACTGTCGATATGGAGTGGCTTTGACGGCGGTGGCAACTGGAAACTGGGGCTGTGGTGCTTTTCGGGGCGATCCACGTCTAAAGTGCTTAATTCAACTTATGGCAGCTGCTGTAACTCACCGCGACGTAGTTTATTTCACCTTTGGTGACAAACAATTACGCGATGACCTTTACAACATGTATTTCCTACTGAAAGAAAAAGACGTCACTGTTGGTACATTGTACACTATGCTCTGCCAGTACGGCCAGCAAATCGGAGGATCACGGTCCCCTTCACTAGACCTCTACGGCTACCTTTACGCATTACTGGATACCTTGGACTCCGAGGATGGAGTCACCAATTGCAGCTCCGAAACTAACAAAAGCCTCACAGGGAGCGACGTCGATGTTGCAGTGGGGACAAATTTATAAGTAAGTCTAAACTAAATAAGCCATAGTATCGCCAAGGAATCGTTTTTCGTTAGGAGGTGTAATGGGTTTTTTCGTTAGGAGGTGTAATGGGATTTTTCGTTATCGTTTTTTTTTTTTTTTTTTTTTTTTATACAACAACAAAAATTTATAAGTTTTGTAAAGTCGTATACTTGCGTTGGTATCCTATGACGCATCGTCCGTGACTCTAACATTTTGCTGATAGTATCGGTTTGTTTAATCAAGCGTTTACGTCACATCAAATGAAAAAATAATGCAATCACACGTGATTGTTGAAAATAGATTGGCTTGCCGAAACGTTATAAAGAAACCTAAACAGTTGTGGACAATATATCACCCTCTCCCAAATTTTTTCGGCCAAAAAGGAATCAACGCTGATGAACAGTCTCCTTCTAATGAAATTGTGCGCCACAGTTAACGCAGACCTTCTGTCTCATCGTAAATAAGCAAATTAGACCTAGTTGTTAATAACAGAATAAAAGCGAATATTCGATTAGTCATTAACGTTACGTAATTTCGTCTTAGATAACGTGAATTAACTACCAATAGGGAAGAACATAATGCAACAGCAAATTCCGCAACAGGTAGGCCTCTCGTCAAGTACGCCAACCTATTCATGAAAAAATTTCTAACGTAAATGCTAGACAACTACAGTTTTCTTAAACGATCGCAAAATCGTTCTTACTTACCCTACATGTCGGGCAACCGCCGACAATGAGTACTTGATGGCTATGATTTTGCGGAGGCGGAACAACGTTGATAACAGTTGGATTGTTGTAGCTTGAAGGATATTGATTTGTATTTGGGTAGGTTTGTTGAGTGGTATAAGGGTATGGTTGTTGCGTTGGGTAAGGATAACCTTGTTGGGGCTGTGTAAAGCCAGGCGGCGGAGGCGGGCCTTGAAATTGGATATTCTAGTTAGTAAAGTGTAATTTTCTTTTTCCCATGACATAATAGAGGATTTGATATTGATACAATTTTATGTCATCACTTCGAGTATCGATAATAAATTTTTCTTCCATTCTTTTATAGGAACGTCCACCACTACAGGAGCAACGTAAATCACCAAAAGCAAAATGCTAATATCTACCTTGTGATTCCGAATATGGAGGCGGATTTTCATGTTTTGAGTCCATTTTCGGTAATGTTGAAGTAACAAAGAAATGGTTTGTACAATTTGAATTACCAGATAACTTTTGAAACCCGCTAAGCTTTGAGCTTAATCAAGAACTAAACTAAAAAACCGAAAATCCAGACAATTGAGGACTCATATGGAGCAACATGAAGATAAGCCATTGTTTGTTGCATCGTCAGTGATTATCAATGATAAGTTATCGTCGGGCAAACACTGTAGGTTTAATAAAAACCTAAGCAGATCGTTTCACAAAATCCATCTAACTGTACATCGTTGCCTTTTTTAAATGACGAGAATTTGGTTTTTGATTCTAACAGCGTTCATACCGTTTGCAACGGAAACAGAAGCAATTCATTCTAAATCCATTTTGATTGGTCTCTTCACATCTAGTTTTCATAAATATATCTTCCCGCAATGGTTGCATTGCGATTCCATCATCCAAAAGAGCCAGATGAAACCAAAAGGGAAACAAATGAGGCATAATAGAACTCCGGAAAATGTAAAATTTTTCTCCACTACGCCAACCTATTAGGTAACCATGACATGTATAAGTATCGAGATGACTCATCCTAAATTTTCAAAGTGTCGTACATTACAGTGTGAGCAGAGTTGATCGCATGCTACCTCAGAATCGCTGGTAATAATAGTTTCAGCTTTGTATTCTCTAGCATTTGATGTGCCATGGATGACGTTATTTGACTGATGGACTTGTACGGGCTTGGCGATCCGAGTTAGGATAAGCTTATTGGAGTTCGGAGTTGGCAATTGGTAGTCGATAGCACTGCAGTGAAATTCACCTGAAAATAGGTAATATACACCTTAAACTCACACATTCAGTGCTATTTCACCCTAGTCCTACGTCTGGTATGCACCTAAGTGATGTGCAAACGCTATGGTAAGCAACATGCGTTAACTTTATACCATCTGTTTGGTTAAGGTGAAAAGAAAAATCACTTTTTGCGCCTGACAAAGTTGAATTCATCTCGGAGAGAACAGGATGTAGTGTTTTTCACTCCGCCATGTAGAAATCTTCGGTTAGCTATAATTTTAACCTAGTGTAAGCAATGTATTCACGATATTCTAGAATGCCGCCTTATGGCACGAAGGCACCAAATAAAAACTGTTTATCTAATGGGGGTGGAGATAAATATTGGTCCTGGGCGTTGCTCGTGATAATTCAAGCAGCGTTAACGGATCCCAATAATATGTTAAACGATTACAATTATCAGTTCCATCTATGCCGCTTGAATCAAAATTGCTCGTAAACCTTCTGTTTTCCATAAATGTGTGAAATTGGAAGAGTTGAGTTAATGAAACAAAAATTAGCCATTTAAACCTGCTGTTTTAAATTAACGATCGATTTAAAACAGCTGATTTCGTTTAATCGCCAAGTTTTGACACAAAAACTAAAACTGTCCTTCTTACAGCAGTGGCAAACACGGTCTTTTTTTAATAGATTTTCGCGTTGTTTGTTTTGTTTCGTCCCATTTAATAGATTTCTTTTCATGTTGTCTTTTTTATGGGTAGAAGGGCTGCCAATTTCCTTATGAATTACACTTTCCTGTTGATGTATGCTATTGTTTCCAATTGCTTTTAGGTATATCAAAGAGCAAAAGAATCGAAGCTGTTGCGTCGATAATAGCGATCTTTTACATCCAGCACCGCCACACATTGGAATGTGCCATCCGAACGTCTGAGCATGCAAACGTGTGTCCCGAAAGGTATTCTATCAAAAATGTGTGTTGTATTCTGTTTTATTACCATCTACCATACTTCTCTTCGACGAACGCTTGATCCACCCAACTTTTTCCGAGATTTTTCTCCCAATAGATGGCGTCTAGATTTCGAAAGTGTCTGCTCTTAAGTATTCTGCGTTTCTACACCCGCCTCATTTGGTAATGTCACTTCTACTGTATGTCTCGTCAAATAAATTTTAATCCGTCTAATAGATTAACACTACTGCGAAGAAGGAACAGCGTCAGGATTGAGAGTTCTCAGAAAAGATAATAATGAGCCTACATTTAAGTCGTAGCACAAAATTTATACCACCGTCATTCTTCCCTCACACCATTGCAGAATGGAATGCGCGACAGGTGAATGCTGCACTAACATTCCGTAAAAAATTATCAATTATCTCCTCTATTTACATAATTTTTCTCCCAGGGAATGAGTGTAATTGATGTAAAAGATGTGAAGTGTCCTGACAGAATGTGTAGGACATTTTTGTTACGCAGATTTGAAACTAGGTTTCTCATGTTGGTTATTGCAAGGCTGAAATAGCTGTTCAGTAAACACTTTGCAAGGCATGCTTGTATTTTCTTCTTGACGACAAAATTTAAAAAATGTATGGAGTGAACTTGAGGAACCCAAAAATTCATTACAGCTCATGATCCATGTTTCCAAAATACTGCAGCTCGCTGATCAGAAACATATATTTTTTGTCTTGTTTTTCATGTCACTATTGCAGAATCACGTTAAGGTAAATTTGAGAAGAAGATGAAGTGTAGACATACTTTAAAAAAATGGAATTTTGCATCAACGATGGATTTCCTTTCCTTCGGCATTCAAAGGTGTTAACCGGTTGTGCTGGTAAATTTAATATTGGCTCTGTTTAATCAATCGGTATATTTAACGTGTTATTGCGTGACTAGGCATTTGGTGAATACTGCCGTAAAGACTGCGACTCCATATAACCATTATCTTTACAACATCTTTTCAAAGGTACATGCAACAACGATTTGTAAAGTCATTTTAAAATCTTTATTTCCAGTACGATTGAACTGTAAGATATTCTACATTTTAAATTATAGTTTGTTTATGGAGGCGCAGCTGTGGACCCACCTACATGGAACCCAAAGATCGCCCTGTAGTTTTTTGAAGAGCTCTAAATCTATCATAGCACCATTAATGTCGATGAAGATCCGATTGATCACGCAACAAAATTGATACAATTATGAGGAACATCCCTTTAAAATGCTTGGGTCGACTTCAAAAGCTCCTGCCAGACGTTTTATGGGAATCTGCCAAACAATGAATGTAAGAGTCATGTAAGTCACGTTGACAAGAATGTTATGCTTAACGACGTTTTTATTTCTTCATATAGATTACTAACACTAAATCTGAAAAAGTTTCCGTATTGTGGCAAGATACCGAATAAATGATAATTGGATGCACGACATGGAATTTCTATACTTGTTCACGTTCTCCTACGGTATTAAATATTTAAAAAATTGAAGTGCATATCTGGGCTCCCTTCCTTTCCGTAGCCCCGTTTCCCCTTGACTCGTAATAAGCCCGTAGGGGGTCATGCCCCTACTGTACGGTATATATAAAAATAACATATACCGAGGTTTGGAGGGCTCTGGCCGGAAAGGGGACGTGGGGGTCCGCGTAGTCCGATGATGTGTTCACGGAGGGCGACGTGGCTATCCGCAAATCCGAATTAAAGGTTAATCGCTCCAGTAAAAATGTTCCATATCTTCGGCTCTTCTTCCGGCTTCTCTTAGCCAATCACCGGGTAATCTCCCCGGTGGGTCAACAAGGCAGTGTCTCCCCCTGC
Source organism: Daphnia carinata (assembly GCF_022539665.2). Lineage (NCBI taxonomy): Eukaryota > Metazoa > Arthropoda > Branchiopoda > Diplostraca > Daphniidae > Daphnia > Daphnia carinata. The sequence goes on along the minus strand of NC_081340.1, from coordinate 4,290,949 downwards.
CTGGGTTGACGGCAACTTTTGAAAGGGCTATTGTGCCTTTTTAAAGTTGCAAAAATAATTGTAATGTGCAGAGAATTGTCAATAAATTTTTTTTTATAAAATATTTTTTGCAAAATTTTTTTCTTTCATTGTCTGTTTTCGCTGTGTTTACACATTACATTAATCAACTTTTTTTTTGGTTAATTTAGCTTGCTCAATTCACCTTTATTGGTTTTGCCACCTTTGATGGTAAGCATTGTTTCCATTGGTTTATCGTTTATCTGTAATTATTCAATTATTATTTATTACACTCTTTGAATTCTTCAACTTAGATTCAAGGAACAACGTGTAATGCCTGGTAATTTCCATTCTGTCTCTCTTTCTATTCTATATCTGAAGTAATTTTGTATTTGTATTTTATTTTACTCGTATGGGAACCGATCCCCTGACATTCAGCGTGCAACGCCGATGCTCTAACATTGAGCCACGAGATATATCTAAATTGTTTATTATCGCATATCATGTGTTATCGTCTAGGATGTTTATGCAGTCTTTCACAACTATATGTTTATCTTTCTTTTGTTTTCATTAGGTCCATAGCTCTGTGGTAGAGTCTTTATCTGCGATACCTGTTACTCTTGGTTCAAACCTCAGTAGATGTATATAATTGAAGCAGAATAAGTTAGGATAATGAAGATTTAATTTATTATTCAAATGACTTCAAAAATTAACTTAAATTTCCTACTAGGTTAATACTATATGATATATATACGACATTTCACCTGAGTTACAACTATCCTGCTGGGATTCGAACCCAGTCAATACACCATGCTATTGCAACGCTCTACCATTGAGCTACGATACTTACTATTACACGATTTAGAACTTCAACACATTAATGTAACCGTACGCGCGAGTCAATAGACTACCAAATCTACTTGGGGGGGGATATAGGGGGGGTTGCCAGGAAGCTAAAGCACTCGCCTACCAACTCAAAGGTCTGTGGTTCGATTCACAGCAAGGTTCCTGGTGTTCCACGGTGGTTCACTGTGTCATCAGCAACATTCATTCTCAGGAAGCCATGACTTCACGGGTGCCGCCTCCCATAAGAAACTTACCAAGTGGGTAAGCTATGGGGAAAACATTTCACCAATGATTTGTATAAGATTTAACAACAAATTATAATAAAAGGCATTATTCTATCTTCATTGGATTGTAATTAGAGTATTCAATCTTTGTGCATTACTGCACTACCATGTCCACGTAACAATGCTTATTGCGTTCATAGCGCTGGCAATTTTCGATTACTGGTGACGATGCACTACAATGATTTCGGATATTGAAATCCGACTCTATATATTGTTGTGTTTTACATACGTACATATATTGTACAGTAATGATTTTTCGGTTGAACTATTTATATTATGTTCTTATATTTCATTAGACTCGCTTGGGAATTGAACCATATACTTTCGGCATACCGCGCCGATGCGCTACCAGTGAGCTATGAGTCATGCATCTAAAAGTTTTGTTTCTTATTGTCGATTATGGACACAGGTTTACACTTAGAATAATTTTGAGTAATATTTCAAGATAAATTTTTCTTTCACTTCATGATAAATTTTTTGAAGTGAAACATGAATGCAATAAGCATTATTCAGCCACATTGTAACTATAACATGTCCTGAGATTTGAACTCAGGGTACCAAGTATCGCAGAAAGACGCTCTACCACAGAGCTACGGACCACATGAGCATTTCGGACAGGTAAAAAAAATAATTATGCAAACAAAAAAACAGCCTAGACTATATGTTCATATTCGATTTCATAGATAGAGATTCATATTCATTTAGATTCATATTATTATTATTAAAAGAAATAAGAAACTTTACACATAACTTATGAACCAATGTTAGAGCATCGTCACTGCATGATGAAGGTCTGGGTGTCGGTTCCCACAAGAGTTAAACGGTAATCTATCATATCAATTAAATTGGAAAATATCAAACTACTATAAACTATTGGTTTCGCACTTTTAAGTTGAAGACTGAAACGGGTGAGATTGAAGTGTAAAAACCAGTAAGACAATAAAGCATTACAAAGATTGCTAATTTTCAGAGTGAACAATAACAGAAGAAATGGGCATCTGAATCTCCCATACTACTATTTGTATAAAGCCCAAAGACGGGTTTGGCGTACTTGTTGGTTAAAAAATAATTTTTGGCCAAACAGTCCTAATTTATAGCCAAACAAGCTATACAGCCCGACTTGGATCGTAATTAAGGCATTCACATGGGATCTCTTTAACAAACTTTTACTATGTAAAAAAATAAAAATAAAAGAAATGATAATGACTTACTTTTTCTATATGATGGGGGAAAATCTTGTAGGTCGATTGATTTGCAACGCAAACAAAAGAAAGCGTTTTTCCATTGTCCAGCTTAACATTGCCTGTATGTATCAAATCTATTACTCCTTTAAAATTTAGTTTATTTGTGTGTCCGAAGTATCGGATTCAGTACAATTTTTACTATTTACAACATGAATCTCAAATATGCCTATACACATCCTCTACCTGATATAAGCCACTAGTAGCTCAACCATTGTTCTGTTGTGATTGAAGTTGATGAAACCCATTCTTTTTCTATAACGATTATAGACAAGCTAGCAATATCAACAGTGCTGAAGATGTTACATTGGATATATTTCAATATTCAGACTCTTAATGAACCATCAAGATTTTCCACTTTGCAACTGTTTTGCTGAAAGTACCTGAAATCACAAATTATGCCTAAACTTTAGTATCAGAACAATTAAATTTTTAAAACAGTACCAATAAATACCATTTCATCACACTTTTTGTGCAGCAAATGAATTCTGTCAATTATGCATTTTCTTTTTGCTCTTGCTTCTTTTTGGTTTTCTTTGAAGCTGAGTTCATCAAGAGCTATCAAAATTGTCATTAATTCCTCAGCCAAACAATTAATTTTTTTGACAGTTTTTGGCAAATTATCAATCAATGGCTTAGGTGCAAACCCCTAGTAAATGTGCAAAAGTTAAAGACATACAACTAAGAAAGGCAAAACATAAAAATTATTATGAGCTTTTACCCTTTCTATTTCTAGAATATCCTTTTCAAAACCACTAAGTTGCCGTGCAAGAGAGTCACATGATACTTCCCATTTCTTCATTAGTTTGTAATTTTCATCCTCTTCGTCAGCTTTTTTACCGAGCACTAAAACTTTTGCAGGAGATTTTAATCCTAGGGTGCCTAAATGTTTATTCATGTCTTCGGCATGGTTGTTTAGAGCTCGACCGTTATATATAACTCTTTGGCAGTGAACAGGAATTTCCGTTTCTCGTTCGATTTCGGTACAGAGATCACCAACGGACGTTTGGAAGGTAACATGTAACTCAAATTTTTTATTTCCTAAAAGAAGAAACACGATTAGTTTGAGCAAAACTTTCATTGAGTGTTGTTTCTTTTCTTAAATTAAGGATAAAATAACCATTTTTTCCTTGAACGATTAAAATATTGTCGTTGCCCATTTTAGAAGCAAGTGTTGCACTCTATAACTGAAGACGATGACAGTAGCAGACGACAGTACACGAATCGTGTTTTCGTGTAACGATCGTTCAAAGGTGTTAGTCTGTGACTGTATTTCTTAAGCTAGTAAATTCAAAGTAATTAAACTTACACAAGAAGGAATGAAAAAATTATATTCTTTAAGAAAAAGGCCAATCTAAATAAAGCAATGTACAGCCTACGCGACTTCTCACAGAAAGAAAAAGAGCTAATGAAATTTGCCGAATTGTCTGGAATCGTTATGAATCCCCGAATTTTGAGGTATTCACAAAGCGTTATTTAACTAAAGCTATCCAGTTATTTAAATATTTCAGTATTTTATTTAACACAAGCTTCTCTATTTCTCAGAAGCATCATTGAACTCCTCCAGGCAAACACTTCTCCAGCATCCATCATACAAATGTTGAATGAATTATCAATCTTCCGTGTACAGGAGAAGACAAGGAGGCAAAAATTGCTTAAAAATGTGATTGAAAAATAATGCTGTAAGCATGCTCTTGTTTCTCTTCAAATATATTTTTAATTCCCTTTGCATTAGAAAATGCTACAGTAAAGTAGTGTGAGGGGGAAGAATTTCAGCCAATTCTGTGTTCTTGAATGTTTCAGGATATTGGGCAATGAAGAGGGAAATTATTTTAAAACAAAAAATTCTTTTAAAAAAAGTTCTCAATAAATAATTCCTCAGTAGGGTAGTTGACTTTTTCCAGAGGAAAAATCTTAATTGATTCAAGTTGAATTGGATTTCAAAGGGTTCCAATTCAGCCACTGTTTAACTTGACAGTTGTTTCCAGAAACTTATTCTGACAGATCAAATAAAAAAAAAGTGCAGGCTGAAAAAGAGTCTACCGAAAACACAGCTGCACAGATTGAAAAGTTTTGAAATTCAAGAAGGAACAAGAAAAAATATGATGAAAAAATATTCGTTTCTGTCAGTTACAGGTTAGATGGGCGATTGAAACATTTGCCACCTATTTTGTACGCCAAAAAAAAAATGGGCCTAACTAACAGATGGCAATGGTTTCAAATAAATCCACTACAAAAATTTTGTTCACTCAGTTTCACCAGTTGCCTAGGTCGTCTGTCGTTTCATGAACAGGAGGAAGTGGTCTTACCCCTTTCACTTCTTTCTAGAGAACAAAATCGAAGGAAAATTATGGGAAGAGATGAATTGAATTCTTGTAGGTAGACTTTGATTGGTTTGGAAATTTTTTTGTGTTTTGTATCTGGTTTTGTTTCTGTACGTGGACAACTTATTGATTATGAGGGACCAATTGTTGCATATGGGAAGGCTGCCCACCTGTTCCTTCAAACACAAAGTATCAATCAATCGACCGACCAGCCGTACTTGACTTGATAATTGAATTCAAAAAATTTCCTAAATTATTTTGTTGCTAAAAGCAAATCAGACCAAGCGTTGAAGTGCTTGATTACCGGGGGCTTGCTGAATGTAATGAATTTGAGGTATGGGCATGCCCATTGCGGCCGACGAGCCAAGCGGAAGGAGCTGCACGCCCTGTGGGCCTCCCGGACCGCCTGACGGTCCGGAGACGCCCGGTGGCAGCTGGGTATGACCCGGGGGGAGCAACACCATAGGATAGGGGGCATGGTGGCTATGGAGGGGACCTTGTGAGTGTCCATGATGTCCTCCTGAAATAAAGAGGTTAAATTTCAACGTTTTATAAACATTGCCTCTACCCCTCCGATTTCTAAGCAATCACGGGCGACAACATACCAGCTGTTTGGTATATCAATTGAGGGGGATTCCCGCTTTGAGTCTGGGCCATTGAGTGCTGTTGAGCTGGCGACGGAGTCGAATTAGGGTGGTGGTGCTGCTGCTGCTGCGAAGGTGCCATTTGACCTTGGTTGTTCATTCCTTGACCATGGCCCGGTGACATATGTGACGTCATGTAGATTGGACCGTGTCCCGTTGTCATTGTGTCACCGAATGACGAATTTGAAACCATGCCCTGCATCTGCGGTCCAACTAAGCGCATCGCGTACAACTGCAACACAAAAATCATGATTCGGCAAATTTATTACAAGACACATTAGGCTATTTACCAAAATTCTTTAAGTGTTATTCTGGAGAATAAGCAAATAAGAACGGCGGCCACTAATTTACCTGTGTATAAGGCTGGGGTGTTCCTTGCATCATGGCACCTTGCGGCGGATAGAAGAGCTGTGGTCCACCAATTGGGGCAGGTGCCATCAAAGGCTGTCCCGTGGCGGCGGCCACGTGCATCGGCGACGCTAATTCCGGTCGATGGACGGGCATCGGTGAGGCTGTAATGCAGTAGATCATGGCACATGAAGTAACACACTAAACTACTAAATTTTGAGAATAAAAATCTCACGCTTGCGGAATCGCGTCCCGCCCGGATTGTGGGCTGTGTAGTGTGGTTGGTTACCACCTTGGTTGGGTCCCTGGTTTTGTACTCCACCTGGATTGGCAGGAACGTAGTGGACAACGGGCATTAAAGGCAGACCTTGTGCAGGACTACCCGAACCACCCATACCACCACCCATATTGGGTCCTAATTGGGTCATGGGTGCAGGTATTAACATCTGACCACCTTGTTGAGTTTGTGGGGTATGAGACCGAGGGGGAGTCTATGCAAAAGTATTACCGAGAACAGTTTTAAAACGTTGCAGGATTAGTAAATGAATTAACAGACTTACCGGTACAAAGACCCGTGCGTTTGGATTTAGAACGAATTCTTTCGCATTTGGATTCAAGCTTGATTTCTTCAGTGTGTCTGACATCTTTTCTACGGATTCGCCTACTTTATCATCCACTGGTGTTGCTTCGCGAGGAGTGCCAACGCTAGCGCCAGGAGGCGTGACCACAGTAGGCGTCGCATTGACCTGCACGGGGCTGACAACCGGTGAACGAGATGGCTGTGCCGGAACAGTCTGAGCAGAAGGCGTAGCCACGGGTGCCGTTGGGGCGGCAGGAGTCAAGGCAGATGTGGCGCCAACGGCTGGCGAAACAACGGGTGCAACTGGAGCCGGTGGCGGAGGAGTGCTTGTTTTGTTAGGTGTTGGAGCCGGATTGCCTGTCGTAGGAGAAGGAGCTGCTTTATTTTCTTCAACAGGGGTAGTTTCAGCTGGCCCGGATAATGCCAGGCGAAAATCTTGACCAAATTTCTTCAGATCCGAGTTTTGGTCATCTCTAGTCTTGCCTATTTGATATAGAAAAGTTTGTTTCATTTTTCATTACGCATAGATAGAACATGCTTACCTGCGTACGTCTTCCTTTGCTCTTTTGGACCGTGGTCGCGTTGGGGAAGTGAAGAAATTGGGGCGTGCGAATGGGATGGAGCGTGACTACTTTTCGAGTCGTAAGCCGAGTCGCGGTTGACTTTGCGCTCGTCGCCGTTCGCCAAGCGAGAATCCGATTGTTGAGCAGAGGTTTTATTATTGTTATAACCACCAGGCGGTCCTTGGGAGCGGTTATAGTATGGACCGGAAGAAGAGCCCCGCCCTTGAGAAGATCCTTGGAATGGCTGGTGTTGTGGCCCACCCTGATGGTAGCTTCCTCCATGGTGTACTGGCCCCGAGTTGTTGGGGTGCGACTGCGAAGTGTGAACAGCCCGGCCATCGCCATCGTAGTTGTTACCCCCATGGTAAGATCCACCACCTCCGCCGCCTCCACCACCACCTCCTCCTACCGACTGATGTCGAGGAGCTAGGTTAGAATGAGCGTGCCCTCCATGGGCACCGTGGGGAGGTGGCGTAGAGCGCATAATCTTGCCCATATTTTGAATACCACCTTTAATAGGCCGCTTATTCGGATGAACGTATTTCGCTGCCAATAGAAATAGGACACGTTTAGTACTTTTTGTCCATCTGCACGAACGAATAGCTGGCTAACGTACAGTTATGAGCACCACCCCCACCGGCATTAGTGGATGCCGTGCTTCCTCCGCTGCCACTCGCTGCGGTCCCTCCTCGGTCAGATGAGCGGTTACTAAAGTCTCGGAAGTCACGGGGCTCTCGGCGTTCACGATCATGGCTGGGCCTTACCACGGCAGAGTACTTTTCTTCTTCATCACTAGCGTTTTCGAGTTCCGCCTGTGCTTTAGAGGCGGCGTTCCCTTCGATACTGTTAGCCAGGAGTGACGCTTGAGCTTCTCTTTCCCTATCATGACCAAGATAATTTTTAGTAGTTCAATCACCAATGTAAATGATGACGAAAGAACTAATAATTAATCTTACTTGAATTCGGCAGAGTCTCTCCTTTCCAGTTTACACGTATACTGTGACAAGTCTTGCTCAAAACTAGACTGAACTCCATAGACTTTTTCATTCCTGGCAAACATTTCATTGGGATCCCATCCATTCTAGACATGCAAATGTAATATTGTCAATTCACAGACAGCTGGAACGAAAAACCTGTTTAGCTTACAGCATTGTCCAAGGAAATGTTACAATCATCACCATCACCCTCCCAGGGCTCAAGCTCTTTCTCTCCACTAAGCCCATTAAAACGGCTAATGGATGTATCAGTGGCAAAATCTGCGGAATTGTCAATATGAGCATGAATTTTGCACCAATATACAAATCATGTGTGTGGATACCTTTAGTTGCATAATCTAGTTCCACATCTTTGGAGCTCATCATAACAATCATTTGGGAACCAAAGACAACCTCCCTAGAAACTGATTTAATGTCAATTTTATCAGGCTGGCTGGGGTCAACTGTATGAACCAGTTCTAAAACAACTTCTAACTGAGGAGAAAACGTGCTAAAAATTCCTTCAAATATTTTCCCATTCGAAAGTTGAATCTAAAGACACAAACCAAGATAATAAACTTTTAGATTAACCTCCAAAGACATCATCACATAAGGCACCATACCTGAACTGTATTCCCCATAAGGGAAGTAATTGTTTCACAAAATCTTAAATTCTGATAAATGCCTTCATAAGGGATATCTTTGTCTGTTTTGTTTCTAGAAGGTGGTGTGTTGCGACTCGTAACATTGCAGTTCCCCGAAGTATTTTGAGGGGTTGTGGGCTTGCCCATTTTTGCCTTGGATTTATTCATTGTGTTTCCCCTCCAAAATTTCAACTTGGGATGAAAAGAAGAGTCCTAGAAAACTTCATACAATTAACAACACTCCAATAACAGCCTGAAATGAAAACCATAAAAAGCACATAAATGCTGGGTTAATCTCAGAATTAATTCGAAGATTCACAAAACTGGATATTACCTTGAATAATGTTTAACTCCCTGCTTGCTACTATATCGTTTTCGTGGAGTTCGGCTCACTTGACAGAAAAAGAACAAGGTTCTGCGATCTCGGGAGCCGGACGAGTAACTTGTGTGGGGGCCGGTTTTTCACGCACGACTTTACCCTTTTGTCGTTCAAATCGGCGTGCAGAAACGTGAAGTGTAATGGTCAATCCACGGCCGAGGAGTTCAATTGAGGATAGTGCTCGGTTTCTTTCCGTCACAGTAACGGGCAGAAATTTTAATACGCCAAAGAAAACGTTCTTAGACCTGAGGACGTGAAAATCCACCACCATCAAGAAGTCATTCTGTGTATCTTGTGTGTTCTGTGTGTGTGTAATACATATGGCCACCACTGGAAAAAAAGTGGAGATACTCGCCTGTCTCAATCTCAAGATGTGATTTTCAAATCCGATAGAGATAAGTTTCCTCAGCTGTCTAAAACCCTTTTCCAGTCACAAAATTCGAAATGAACCAAAGCCCGTCGTTTTAATAGACGAATCAATGAAGATAATGTGGAATTGATAAAGGATCTATTTTAAGCGCGTAGGAATTGGCAGACGTTGTGAAAGTCCCCGAAGAACATGAACTGCCCCTTCATAGGTGGCAGCAATAGTATTTATTTAGTGGGAGTCACCTAGCGGTAACTATTAATAACAATGTAAAGAAAAAATAAACATAAGAAAATACAAAAACAATTTCCAGAGAAATTTTTATTTGCTAAAATTCATAGGCAGTAAATTCCGATGTAGAACACAACACAATGCATAGAATATATATACATATACTTATATATTTATTTACCATTGTGGAATATTTGGGATATAAGCCCGTGTCCATGATGTCTAGCTTAATCCTAGGACTATGATTATGCTCAAACATTACAAGCAGAATATCTTACTTGCCACTTTCAAAAGTTAAAAGTTATCAGTAATTTTATCTTTCGACAAATATACCTTATTCAATCACATTGACGATCAAAGAATCCGAGTAGCATCGAACGGAAAGTATTTTGAACAGAAGACGTGAAGATGTTCACACAAAGACGATTCTAAACAACCTCTCGAGCCTCAGACGTTGCCGCGATGTTACTATTAGAGCTTCTTGAATTTCTTTCTTATTAACTTGCGTTTTCATAAATAGAAAATAGGAATTTGTATAGGATAGCAGATATTTTTGTATTATTAATTAACTTTGGTTTCGTTGTTGGCACTTAGAACCTCTAATGCTGTTGCAGGGAAAATCGACGATATTTAGAGACTTGGATAAGAGGTGGGGTAAAGTTGGCACGTTTTCCGTTGTCTGCTAATGTTGACTATTAGAACTTGGATATTGGATTTGTTTCTTCCTACAGTGAGCATTTCCTAAAAAGATTTCATTACTTTGTAGTTTTCTTGGAATTACCGTAGCATTTTTAATTATTAAAGCTGTTATCCACCAATCTTTTTGAGGTAAATAACATGACATGGTTTAAACGTTAGCGCTTAAAATAATTTCGTCAGTTTGGATTCAGTATAGAACGATTTGGAAATCTTAAATTTTTTTGTCGACATTTTTGTCTCAGTTTGCACTAAATAAGAAACTGTTTTGTATAGAATGATGTTGGTTCCAAGATACGATCATGGGTGTGTAGGTGTCAGGTTGCTTCTCTTTTGCTGACTTTATCTTTCTTCGTTCTGATAATGATGATGTTTGGCTTAGTGGTTGCAGAATAACCAAATCATTCTGGTTTTTACGCCAAGAACATTTTGTTGTCAAGCTGCTGTTATTGCTGATATGAGGTTTTAATGATTCAACATTTTACATTAGGTGACACAAAAACTAAGGAAATGAATATGAAATTTGGTGCATTGAATGTGTTATGATATTGATGTAAACAATTCTGGTTACCCTGAACTGAGTATAATTTCTCCCTTTTTGCTACAGATTTCACTCTTGAGGGTCTCAACATGTCAGCTCTGTTTGTCCGGTTACCTCAAACAGCCTTTAGAATAAATCTTCACCGAGTTATTATTCCTTGCCAACAAAGATGCACTAGTCAATTGCTGTCATTGCCTTTACGACCTGGCTCCACATACTACCAAAGAGGTAATTACTTAACCAACTAAACCTATCTATTATTCAACTATGGCGAATAAATAAGAAATCGAAATATACGTGTCAAGAGTTTTATGACGCGTTTCCCTTTCCGTTTGTATACATGCCCATCTTCGCGCTGACATTACGTAACGAGCACTAAGGCCCTTTAAAAACAAATCATTGCGAGACTTCCTGTAAGATAGTTGTGCTTTCGATGCGCGCTATCACCAACGTATCCTGGAAGAAATTGAGGCCGATTTTACGTTAAAAGATTGGGCGACTTTAAATTAATTTCTTTCCTGACGAGGAATACTTCTTGTGCCTTTTCGCGAAACGAAATTATCAAGCAATCGCATATGGCGTGTGATAATTTCCTGACGAACGTTGAAAGAGAAAACTTTGAGAAACTGATTGAAAGTGAGAGCTCCCCTACGCAGCCCAGTCTTTTGAGCATCTCTTTAACACAGTTGAAAGAATTCCCATACGTTTCAACGATAACCAACGTACATGGTTCCCCATATCCGAAATGTGATTTGATTATTAGTGCTTCTTTGCCCATTCTCACTTGCCGAAGATTAATAGGCGCCGATAAGCCAAATATTGTCTACACTTCTTTTTTTTTCTCTTTGTGTTCAACCGCTCGCCACTCTCACACACACAAACTCCTACACTATAAGATAGTCAGCTGCGTCCACGTCCAGTCTTTCGGGGGCAGTCGTTTCGCGTGGTTGGTCGACAGCGCGATCGTTAATATGAAAGTGACATTAGCAACGCGTTTATCCGGTACTATGGGCGAGGGGGCAACTCCATGGCTCCGTCGGCCGTTTGTCCCGCGCCCCAGAAAATGGACTCCAAGGTGGAAAGGTTAGTGCCCAGCGTAATCTATTGATTGTCGAATCATCGTTGGCTTCGTAACGCATCCTTGTGTCAATTTCGTCTGTCCCCGTTCCGTAACGACAAAAAAACAAAATAATAGGTTGTTGAAATGCACCAGTTTGAAAAATTAACAGTTCGAAGATATTACCAGTTGTCCCAAGGTCAGTACCCTTCTGGAAGCTTCAAGTGAGTCACTTTCGGTTGCCGGGTTTGCGTGATTGGTTCCCGGTCGACTCGCGTGATGTGGCCAGAGGCTAGTTAGAACTCCGCCAAGGCGCAATCTTCTCTTTCCTATTATATAGCAACACTGTTTGTTATTCGATTGCACTGTTTCTACGCTTTTCGTCTTCCATTCGACTGCATTGCTACATGGGGCTAGCTTTACCGGATATCCCCACAGTGTCGCATCTGCGCCATTGACATCACAAACACGTCGTACTAGCTCGTTGTTATTTCGCCCTCGTCGGGAACATTATTATCCCCCTCTAGTTTCTTTTTTTTTTTTTTTTTTTTTTTCACAATAAACGCGCTAGCCAAGGAATTTGCAATAAAATGAATGTGTGTCTTTTGCAATCGTTTCTAACGCTTTTGATTTCTATCGAATAATCAGGGCCGTTCACGAGGCCGATCTTCAGGCGAAGCGTGTCGTCCTCAACTGGCGAATCAAACGATGTTAAAGCCACGTCGGCCATGGCGGCCACCGCCGCATTTAAAGGTGCTAAAAATTCGCGGTGGCGTCGGTTCGTGTTGAAGCCTTTCGTCTTCGTCCAGTTCTTCTTGGGCATTGGATTGCTGGCCATCGCCTTGAAACAGTTCCGGCGCAAAAACACTCATCCAGCGCAATCTCCAGAACTTATCGCCAAAGATTGGGAGGTATCTATTGCGGAGAGAACGGTTATCGCTTTTAACGGAAACTGTTTTTTTTTTTTTGTTTGTTTCAATGGTTCTTTTCCGTTTTTTTTTTTTTTTCTATTCGTCACGACTAGATCCTGTACTATCGCATCATCCCCTTCCGTGCCATATCTCGCGCATGGGGTTGGTTAACCAACTGCCATTTACCGGTTTGGGCGCGACAGCCGCTTTTGGTACGAACATGATGGAACTCAATGTTCCGTTATTAATGAAGAAGATGTTAAAAGATGGATATCGTTTTTTTGTTTCCATCGTGTCACAGGGTCTGTACGCCCGTACGTTCAACTGCAACCTGGAAGAAGCGATGGATGGCAATCTGGATAATTACTCATGTCTTGCTGAATTCTTTAGAAGGAAACTCAAGAACGGAGTGAGACCCATTGATCCGGCCAGTACGGTGGTAGCGCCTTCGGATGGAACCGTGTTGAATTTTGGACGTGTCACAGCTGGTGAGTACAGTACTTTTTGTTTGCAACTCACGATGCATAAATTAGATTTAAATAAAAAATTTGAAAATGTCTGATTGTAACGCATTTGGCTTACAGGGATGATGGAGCAGGTGAAAGGCGTGAGCTACCCGTTGGGCGAGTTCCTCGGTCCAGCTTACTGGCGGAATGGACCTGAAGTTCGACCCCCCGGTCAGACTGAGATGGAATACGAAAAGTCACTACTCGTTAACAAAGAAAACGACTTGTTCCACTGCGTCATCTACCTCGCTCCAGGTACTTTTGATTCGTTTGAAAAACAATTTCACGATCATTAACCGCTAAATGCATTCCTGTACAAATGTCGTTTCTCTTTTTTTTTTTTTTCTATTGCTTCCGGCCGATAGGCGATTATCATTGCTTCCATTCACCGGTGGACTGGACAGTCAACTTTCGACGACATTTTCCAGGTGCATTACTTAGCGTGAATCCGAGCATCGCCAAATGGGTGGCGGGCCTGTTCAGCCTGAACGAACGAGCCGTTTACGTTGGCCAATGGAAGCACGGTTTCTTCTCGATGACACCCGTCGGCGCCACAAATGTCGGCTCAATCCGAGTTTATGGCGACCAGGACCTGAGGACCAACTGCACCAAATGGGCCCTACCTCTGCCTTACTACGACCGTTACATGGGACCGGCCGAGTCCGATTCCAAGGAGATTCCACTGCATAAAGGCGAGATATTTGGTGAATTCAATCTCGGCTCCACCATCGTCCTCATCTTTGAAGCTCCAAAGGATTTCGAATTCAGCATACGGCCCGGGGAAAAGATCCGAATGGGCCAGTCGCTCCACGTCACCGGTTCCAGCGTGAAACAAGAAGCTGTTGCGCACTAGGAAAAAATCCCTCTAATCAAAATCTGAAGAAGATAAAAAAGCCTGTACCTATTTTGACCGTTACATGTTGATTGTTTAGTGAAGGAAACGTTAAATTGGCTTCAGTGATTCACTTTGTCTTGACGTGTTTACCCTTTGTCGTGCGATGAACGTCATCAACGCCGAAGGAGTCAAATCCACCACTATGTGGCTTGTCTGTAAAACTTTTGTCTTCCACAGCGCAAAAGAAAAAAAAAAAATCTGAAACTAAGAAAAACTAGCTCTTTCGCATTTGGTCGCGTATGTTCCTCATTGTGTGCTTTGATATCATGAGAAACGAGGCCAAATATAAAGACCTGCTATTCTAGAAACTGGTATGTGAATTATTATTATTTATAACCAAAGGGAAGGGAGGGGGAACGTCTGATGAAGAAAAAGGAAGAAATGTTCTAGAAAAAAAAAGAACAAAGTAAGAAAATGTGGGCTGGAGGAACACTTAGCTCGCACCAGCTGTTGTTTCCGTCTGTTGTTATTTCCTCTTGCATCTTTGTCCTTCCTTTCGTACGAGATAGGGAAAAAAAACGATAGAGATAAAAAAAAAAAAAAAAAAGAGAAAAAGGAAAAAAAAAAAAAAAAAGAAAAGTTCAATGCACTTCTCATTACCGAGAAGGAGAAGCAGTAGCATCGGGAACCGTAACAAACCCCCTCGGAGCAAGACGCCGACGATCATCTTGGGCCTGTTTCATCCTTCCCCCCTCCCGATACTGCAGCGGTCCACTCACGCTATGTGTACAACCTCCTTGATTTCTATCTTCTCCTCATCCACATGGTCATTCACACTACATTCGACTCAAACATTTGGATAATTTCCATTTTTTTAAAATCTTTTTTCATCGCTTTTCTTTCTTCTTTTGCTTAACGAAGAACATGCGTCTATTGTTTCTCTTCTTTTGGGAGTTCCCTTTTCTTTTTGTTATTCAAACCCTTTTTTTTTTTTTTTTTTTTTTTACTTTGTTTTGTTTTCCAAACGGAAAACGAGCCGACAAGAGTGTCAGCACCGGAGGAGGTATGTAATAGTTTGCAATGTTAGGTTGGCGGCGTTTGTCTGGGTCGAGTCATTTTTCAAAGACGGATGAACGGCCTCCCGCTGGCACATCAGCAAATGCAACCAGCGGCGTTTCTCCATACAAGCAACCGACGGGCGTATTCGTTTGTTTTGTTTTTCAGGAGGGGGCGATTCTTTACAGAATCATTTCCTTTCCGTTCGTACCGGAAACTTGATTTGTTGCTGAAAGAAAACGGTGCCCTGCTGGTTCACTTTTATGGGGGAAATTGATAAAACGCCTTCCAGCCTGGAAGCGATTTTCCTAAAACAATAGATACAACAGTAGACTATGTAATCATTAGAACAAAAAAAAATAAAAAAAAAGGGTCAAGCTTGTTATGCAAAGCTAAAAAGAAAACATTCCACGGTCATTTTCTGTGTTTTTTTTTCGTCCGTTTAGGACAAGACCAGCGTGTGTAGGATGAGACGACGCAACAAGGGGGGCAAAGCAATAACTTGCCAACAAGACTAACGACTTGAAAATAACAGCTGTCATGGGAAGGGCCGACTCAATGTGTAACGTCGCCGCTTGCGGATTGCGAAATAAATCGAGAAATGTGGGGGGAGGCCAAAAGAAGAACGGCTGCGCATTCATCGTGTAACTTCTAAAAAAAAAAAGGGCTTTATAGCGGGTCCCGTTAAAATATCATTGACGGAAAGAAAAAAAAAAAAATACTTGCATAAATATGAGCACTAACGTCACCCCAGCAAGACAAATTTTTTATTTTTTTTCTTTTCTTTCACCCGCACGATGGTATAAGACGGCTCCATTATATGTTTGTACATACGGACATGTATAAACATCACGCGTCAACTCAATGACCGAGTAAAAAAAAAAAAAAAAAAAAAAAAGAAATAAACGCGTGGGATTAAATCGACCGTGAATAATTCCCCAACGAGAATGTCCTTTCTCAGCTACTAAACAATTTCTTGTAATAGCTGTCACACTATTTGACGCTAGATTTCACGATCTGTATCAACACGGCATTTCCTTTTTTTTCGTACCCTACTCATTTCTCGCGATCTTTTCAAAGCCATTCTTTTAATGACGTTTGTGCATATTCATGCGCAAATAATAAGTAGCATATGTAGCGTGTTGATAAACCGCGCAGCGGTTGATATCCTCTGGTTTTTCTCTCTTTTTCCTCGTCGTCGTCGGTGGCGCTGACTCTCTTTGGCGTGTTGTTGTTGTTGTTGCTTGTCTTTTGCGGCGAAACGCTGTGCTATCACCGCAGCGCTATTGCACCGTTCCAGGAGGCAACGGGCAACCAACACGTTCAAATAAAAGTAAAAAGAAAAAAAAATGAAGAAAAAAAAAAGAAGTAGAAGTAGTAGGAGGAGGAGGAATAACATCAAGTCCCGTTGTACCAGCCCTTCGGCTACGTATTAACAGAGGAATAATAAAACACGAAACCTTTTTTTTTTTCTTTTCTTCCTTTCAAGAGGGAGGGTTGGCTTTTTGGTTGTTGGCTCCCTTTTTCCGGTTTCTCTCATTTCTGTGTGTGTCTTGTCTCCGTGTGTCTCGTTCATTCTTGAGTGGTTCGGCGTTACTACAACAATTCCACGCAGTCGGTTGAGTGCAGTGACGGTGTTCAGTTTTCTCCCGGGTGTTTGTGCATCTCGAAAATTCACAAGAAAAAAAAAATAATAATAGCAAAAAGACATCGAAGAACTCATTAATTGTTTTTTTCCCATCTAATTTTGGAACACGTTTCCAGTGAGGTTAAAATTAATACCGTTTGAAATTTTTCTTAAAAAACAAGTTTTCGCACAATAAAAACGGCCCCCAAAGTTCTCGCTTTCAAGTGATACATTCCAAAAAGCAAAAAGAAATGAAGACGGCTGTTTGGTACACGTCGACATTTCTCGTCATCTTCGTCTACCTATATTGCTACCTGGTGCAGTTCATCCGCGGTGCGGAAATCCGGCCGCAACTGCATCTGCACCAGCCGCTGTTGCGCAACCGACTCGGAGGGGCACAGCCACCGTCACACATGGCATCTCTTCCGCCAGTGATTGTTGGCGCTCCTTCGCGTCATCTCGGCTGGCCATTAGGCGGATCAAGTGGCGGAAATCAGCATCCGTCCTTGCAGCGCCATCTTCCTCCGGTACCACCTCCTCCGCCAGCCTCGGTCTTCTCCGATTACTTGACGCCGGGCAACATGGCCGTTTCGTCATCCATCTCGGTGTCATCTTCCGTGTCGTCGGCTCCCGTTCATCCGTCAGTGACGGCCGCTCCAGCAACTCCCGCAGCTCCCAAACCGCTGGATTTCAGTTATCATAATTACGAAGACATGACGACCTGGTTGAAGCACTTTAGCGCATCCAATCCCGATCTAACGGCCCTTTACTCCATCGGCAAATCCGTTCAAGGTGAATGAATCATTTGTTTGTTTTGTGTTTTGCGGCATTCTGCACAGAAACGTCTGCGAGGGTTTTTTGCCACCTTGTAACATCCGTCACAGTCCAGGTGGCACAGCGTGAGTTAATTGCGGCTACGAAGAAAAAAAAGGTAGCAGCCGGTCGAGCCAATTAGAAATCTTTTTTCTTTTGTTTTTATTTGTTCTTGGAACATTTTCATAGCGAAAGAGAGAACCCGTTAGATCTATGACAGACGGTATCGTTTTGCCACCGATACGGATAAGATGATACAGTCACGCGAAAGAGAAAAGAAAACAACAGCAAAATCGAAAAACGGAGATTGCTGTGCCGATCAATTCAATCGGAAGGTGCTGGGATTCACGCTCGGGTGTTTATTGTAATAAATTATTAGACAATACTACTGTACTGTTACTAACCACGTTTCTAATATATATACGGGGTGCACACTTCGAATGGCTGCGTCGGGAACAAGTTCCCGTTAGACGCTAACGTATGTACTTAGGTGAAAGAGACTCTGACTTAAAGGGTCAATGAGTTAAAAGGCTAAAAAAGACGGGAAAATAAATCAGAATTGGAAAATAAATATTTCTCACGCTTAGACAGCAAACAGTTGGTTCCTTAGACATCGTACCGTTGCTATTCTCCTTTTGTGCATGGCCAACCTCAAACTCACCGTCTAAACGGTGATTCTTCTTATCGCAGCCGAGTCAAACAAATTTCTTTGGCTTCTTTTTGTAGGCCAAATTTATTTTGTCGACCGTAAACTAGTGACCTAAACTCACACGGTTTGTGTGTCTCCCACAGAGAATGTGATTCTGTAAGCTCTGGTTATGCAGCTGCCCCTTTTTTTCACGACTATCACGCCAGATTGCATCAGCTCCCCAACTGTCGAGTTTAACTTTTTCTTTACGATTAGACAACTGTTCAGTTTAGTTCCCGCACTCAATTGGCAGAGATCTTTAACAAGAAAACAAATGAACCTACGTAATAGAGGTCGAGATGTTTCACCATTTGAAAAACAAATGTGAACTGATTTCAATAGTTAAACATGTCTCTCGTTCTACTTGTTTTCAATACTAACGGTGGACTACCCTAATGACATGCAGGTCGCGAATTGTGGGTAATGGTGGTATCTTCTTCTCCGTTCCAACACATGAAAGGCAAGCCGGATGTCAAGTACGTGGCAAACATCCACGGTAACGAGGCCGTCAGCAGAGAAATGGCCCTCCATCTTATCGAAGTAAGTACTCACTCACAAAAAAAAAACGAATATGCCTGCCTATTTTCTTACCACGCAAAGTGATTGATGGCAAAATGAATACGTTTTTATTACTCTTTTCCCGGATGTGGTATTCCCTAGCATTTGGTTAAAAACTACAGGGAAGACGGCTACGTCCGCTGGCTCTTGGAGCAGACTCGCATCCACATTTTGCCAAGTTTGAATCCAGACGGATTCGAAGTGGCCCGCGAGGGGACTTGCACCGGTGGTCAAGGAAGGTGAGCAAACCATTCATCATCTTTGAACACACACATACACGCTCACAGCTATCCATCTTTTTTTGAGACACCTGTTGGACATTTGATGAAGGCCCGCATTCTTTGTCTTGAAAAATCTACATCTTTCGTGACGTGATTACGTGTTTAAATTCTTGACACAGGTACAACGCGCGTGGTTTCGATTTGAATCGAAACTTTCCCGATTACTTCAAGCAGAACACTAAACGTGTACAACCGGAAACTGAAGCCTACAAGGAATGGATAGCTAAGATTCAATTCACCCTATCCGCTGGACTCCATGCCGGTGCATTAGTCGCTTCCTATCCCTTCGATAACACTCCTAACTCAGGTAACTCCCCTCCGCGTAAAACCGCCCCCCCCCCCCCCACTAAACAATTCATTTTCCAAGACAGTTTTACATCAATTTTCAAAAAAAAAAATGTTTTGGGGTTTGCCCAGTTTACCAAGCGTTCACGTCGACTCCGTCCCTGACGCCGGACGACGACGTCTTCCATCATTTGGCGGCCCTGTATGCACGCAATCACGCTACCATGTACCAAGGAGTGGCGTGCAAGCCCGGCTCGCCCTCCTTCCCCAACGGGACGACCAACGGAGCGGCCTGGTACCCGTTGACGGGCGGAGCTCAAGATTACTCGTACGTTTGGACGGGCACGATGGAGATCACCGTCGAAATGGCCTGTTGCAAATACCCGCCGGCATCTGAATTGCCCGTCCATTGGAGCGAGCATCGGCAAGCGCTTATCCGTTTCGTGGGAGAAGCTCACCGTGGCGTACGAGGTTTCGTGACCGACGGTAACGGTCGACCGCTAGAAAACGTCGCAATGAAAATCAAAGGTCGCGACGCACCGTTCCAGACTACCAAACATGGCGAATTTTGGCGCATTCTTTTACCAGGCTATTATCGGATTGAGGTACGTGTTTCAAAATATCGTGAAAAAAAATTCATTAGCAATGCAAATTTTGGATGGAAATTTTAAAGAAAAGTAACGAACGTTATCGTGTGCTCATAATGACAGGCATATAAAGAAGGTTACGAACCGGTTGAAGAAGATTTTAGCGTCACCGATCATCACGCCACGCAAGTCAATCTGACTCTTTTCAAACAGGTATTATCTAAATAACAATTCATTTCGTGCGACTGTTTTTTTTTTTTGTGCGATTACAAAAATTCGGAGAGAAACTGATTGATCATCGCTGATATTCCCGAATAACAGGTTGACACTAAAAATGGATTTGGAACATTAGACGACGTCAGTAATTACTACGCCTTATCGACGAGTGAAGAACGACCCAACAAACGACACCCTAGCATTTCCAATAAACAGGTATGTGGTGATGAATAGGCGTATTACGCAAAAAAAAAAACCGTTTAACATTTGTGCAGATAAGTTATTTCATTAGAGAACATCAGCGGTGATGTGAAAGTATTAATCGTTAATGGATTCTCATTTATTTTTGGCGGACCCGTTAGGACGTTCCCCATCCTACGGGACTCAGTGGGCTCCTGATCACGCTGAGATCGCAAATGGACAATCTCTTTGCAAACCTATTTGGTTGAAGAATCGAATTTTAAATGAGAAACAGTAAAAAAAAAAAAAAAAATCCGGATAAAAACACATTTGATTGATGAAAGAAATTCACGGAAGAGCGCATCCTGTGACGGTCGGTTATTTTGACCATAGTGACAACGGATGCAAAACCCACGCTTCTAATTTTTTTTTATTTTAAGCCTCTTTTAAAAACATTTTTGTTCCGGATGGATAGTCGTCTCTTCGCTAGGTTGCAGCGGAGGGAAAAGAAACAACCATTGGTCATTTCCGGCATTCTTTCTTTTATTGAAATGGACTCGTCTACCAGTTCGTATCAATTCTGTACTACATTGTTTTGTTTTTTGGATCAAAGTGTGTACTGTACATATGGAACTCCCTTCCCAAATGTTATTTCCTCTATTCCGATTGTCTGCAAAAACAATCACCCCTGTTTGCCCCATCTTAAAAAACATTCTTATCGCACTACAACCCCAACAACTATTTATATGCACATCCGTCATGAGCGCACGTATCAATTACGTGTACTGAGGACAAGAAGGTGGATCGATATCGATGCAAGACAAAATAAATAAAAACCTATAAGGAAACAAAACAGAGCCTTTGTTGGGGAGGATGTATCTTGGGCGACGATAGAATCCTAGGCAACACACATCAGAGTATGCAATCCAATTTGCATGAAAATACGTGTCCCCCGGTAACAACGCTGCATGCATACACAGAAATAGAATAAAAAAACAAATGAAGTCTATTTTTTAACACGACGCCTAAAGGTCTTTTTGATGAGACTCCGGTAGGCAATTGCCGGAAATTCCCCCATTTTGTTTTTGGCATTAGGGATATCCAACCCAGTGATACATGTTGCAATCAAATTCATCAGCGTCAGTTCTCGTTGATGATGAATAGTGACTCCAAAAAGACTAAGGTAAAGCCCAGCTGACGCGATTGTAACATTGGAAAGACCCTAACAGACACTTCCCTACACCAGCAATAAACAACTCAGACAGCAAACGGAAAAAATAGGACCGCTGCCGGTATTAGGAAATAGAAAAAAAAGGGGAAAGAAACGTGAAACGAAGCTGTTTTTACCCCCACACAGACCAATTTACCCGACACAGACCTTTGCAAAAAGAGAAGGTGTTAATGAAAAAACAGAAGCAAAACAGCACTCACAGACACGTTAGAAACACTTCACGAGAAATACCAATCGTAGTTGAAAACAAGACTAAACGGACTCGATTTACTAAACGATGTGTGCTAAAAAAAAACAACAACTAATGCAAAAGAATTATAGGGAAACACGCAGTACCTGAGACGAAGGATCGAACGTTACGAAGAAGAAAATCCGCCCACCTAACTAAGCAACGAAGCACAACCAGAGGTAGCAAACGACTGAAATAGTTCTACGAAAAGGCATCCGAAATCGACTAGCAAACCCTTTAGGCATCCACGTGTGACCTTTGAAAAAAGTCCCTTTCAAATGTACCCAATCACCTAACATACGCGAAGGACGGGACGTAAACGATGAAAAGTCAAGGTGATTTTTGAAAGTTAATCAGAAAAGGACAGCGAATAACAGGATCTAAGAATCCATGAAAGAAAAAATGATGGGTAAATATAAAACGTAATTTGGAATGCCATTGCTTTTAAATGTCAATGAACACAGTTTTTTTTCCAGGTTTGAAAGACCTTGATAAACACAATCCGGCTGGATGTATTTAGACGTTGCTAAGCGGCTCCGGTTTGGTGCCTCAACTGTAAAAACTAGCAAAGATTCTACCATTCTAGAAAAGTTTACAAAAAAAACGAAAGTTTTAATGCTTATTCATATTATGCCTCACTGGTTTTTTGCACTCAAATCTCATCACGTTATATTGTCTTTCGGAACCAATGGTTTATGACACCATGAAAATTGCCAATTTAAGTGTTTTGACACATTATCATTAAATTCTTGTAGAAATCGATCCCCAGGCTTTCAACACGCACTGCCGAAGCGCTAACGTTGAGCCATGAGTTAAATGTATACTTACTTATTTCGCCTTATGATGTGATAGGAACATATTGTCTAGGCTGTTTTTGTTTTCTTGCATAATAATTTTGTTTACCTGTCCGCATCAAACACAAGTTATGTAGCTCTGTGGTAAAGCGTTGTTCTATAACATATTTGATGACATGGGTTCAAATCTCAGCAGATGCTATAGTTACAATATAGACGTATAATGTTTATTCCATGTATTACTTTAAAGAATTCATCATGACGTAAATGAAATATTTATCTTTAAATGTTTGTCAAAATTATTCGAAGCGTGAATTGTTGTCAATAGTTCATAAAAAAAAAAAATGTTGCTGTAGGACTCATAGAGCTTCGGCGAGGTAAGCCGAAAGTATATGGTTCAGTTTCCAGAAGAATCAGAATAAAATAAAGTAATAAATTAAAGCTCAACAGGCTACAGCAGCATCTAGTTGACGGTTAAACATTCGGTTGATCTAGCATATAGTTAGCATGCTGACGAGAAGACAAAATGATAATACGCCAGAGTATGAGGTATTATTGTACCTTATGTTTGAAATGCAATAATTCGGAGGACATAAACAGCAAATATATAAAAACCAGCGCCATAAAAGATGTTCGTTTTTTCGACTCGAAATATTCCAATGGCAACATCGGATACACCCGAGAATCATCCAAAATCAGCTGGATGCCGACATCAGCTAGCAGAACAAGATCAGCTGAAACCTGACTGTAGGGCCTACGTGTTTCGTGGGTGCTGTAAGGCCATGGGGATTTTAAAAATTACTTTTGAAGGTACGTCTTTTTTAAAAAAATGTATTATTATTTTTCCATAAAAAGGTTTTGTCAGGAGAGAGAGGGCTTTAGCGAGTGCACGTCCTAGAATGCAAATTTGGATCCCAAGCCATTCCACCGCAGAAGAAATCCACGTTGAAGCCTCGATCCACACGTGGACGAAATAAAATTAGGTAGTTCATCACAGTGGCGAATCGTTCGTAGCAGCCATTCAGGTGATGGTTTCACAGTTCTGCTCAAAATTTTTCTGTCACTTTAGCCCAGTGCCACCACAGCAATGTTAACGGAACTTCATTACGAGTGTGAATGTTACTTGGCACATAAGCATGTTAATTGACTCAAAATATGTCAAATCATTGTGTCTGTGAATGTGAGCATGTACTTTTTACACTATTGTTGGTAGCCATTAAATATGCAGGTATATCTATCTATTTTTTCATAGGTGATGAGCTGAATTTGTTCACAAGGCTTTGTAAGTTGTGCATCCAACAACCTTTGAAATTTTGGTTGGAATCTGGTTCCTAGTCTGATTCTCCTACTTTTTCCTAGACCACATTAAGGTTATTTGGTTTTGCAAATTTGCAATCTGCTCATGTTCAAAATTCAATGTATTTCTATTACAGTCGATTAATGCCAAGTAACTAAAACTTTGTTTAAATTCTACAGGTAGTTTTTTGTTAAATGATGATCTGAGTATTCTCCATCAGCATTAGATACCTTACATTGGTAATCCATTTTAGGTATTTGGTTTAACCTTACATTATTTACCTTTTCATCTTCCTGCCCGTCACACTAAACATTGTTAACAGAGAAAATACTGCTGGACAACATATACGTCTCGTACGACAGAAACATTCACGTCTTCTTACTATCGTCAGGTTACCTACCGTAATCTGTAACTTTTAAAGTCTGCCGCATGACTGATGCGCTGGTTTCGAGGTTGAGGGCAAGTGAAAGAGGATCGCAAAAAAAAATCATCGCCATCTCTACTACAGGCATTTTTGTATACATTTATTTTTTTTTTTTTTTTTGTCATTAACCAGCCCCAAAGCATTTTATATCAGTAAATCTCAAATGATTGAGTGCCAACAAGCATTAAAATGCCTTACACGCGGGTTTGATGGATATTGCCATGAAGACTGCCGAAGTTGGCCATCGTACGGAAACCTAGAAATGGCGTGAGTTCCAAATCAAACATGTATTAGGTACTTCTCAGTTTTCGGTAAATCGATAAAGTATTTGTAATGCCATTATTTTGCATTTTCAGAATTTTAGTGGAGGAATTTTTTGTTAAACATGCTTGATCTACACAAAAATTTTCTGTTCAGAGCCTTATGCAATGGTTTTCATTTCCAATTTGTATGTTCTTTCGCAAGCGTCTGCCAGAAGTTTTATATGAATGCCAAACAGTGAACCTATGAGTCATGTAAGTCACTTTAGCAAGAATTTTGTGTGCTTAACGGTTTTTTTTCTGTTCTTAAAATAGGTTAATGGTAACACTGGATCAGAAAAGGGTCTTGAATGAGACGAGACACTGAATAAATTGTGATGATTAACGTAACGGATGACATGGAATTTATATACTTTATTCGGATTCCCATACGGTATTTGATATTTAAAAAATTGAAGTGCATATCTGGGCTCCCTTCCTTTCCGTAGCCCCGTTTCCCCTTGACTCGTAATAAGCCCGTAGGGGGTCATGCCCCTACTGTACGGTATATATAAAAATAACATATACCGAGGTTTGGAGGGCTCTGGCCGGAAAGGGGACGTGGGGGTCCGCGTAGTCCGATGATGTGTTCACGGAGGGCGACGTGGCTATCCGCAAATCCGAATTAAAGGTTAATCGCTCCAGTAAAAATGTTCCATATCTTCGGCTCTTCTTCCGGCTTCTCTTAGCCAATCACCGGGTAATCTCCCCGGTGGGTCAACAAGGCAGTGTCTCCCCCTGCCTGGGTTGACGGCAACTTTTGAAAGGGCTATTGTGCCTTTTTAAAGTTGCAAAAATAATTGTAATGTGCAGAGAATTGTCAATAAATTTTTTTTTATAAAATATTTTTTGCAAAATTTGTTTCTTTCATTGTCTGTGTTCGCTGTGTTCACACAATACAATTTTAATTCAACTTTTTTTTTTGTTAATTTAGCTTGCTCAATTCACCTTTATTGGTTTTGCCACCTTTGATGGTAAGCATTGTTTCCATTGGTTTATCGTTTATCTGTAATTATTCAATTATTATTTATTACACTCTTTGAATTCTTCAACTTAGATTCAAGGAACAACGTGTAATGCCTGGTAATTTCCATTCTGTCTCTCTTTCTATTCTATATCTGAAGTAATTTTGTATTTGTATTTTATTTTACTCGTATGGGAACCGATCCCCTGACATTCAGCGTGCAACGCCGATGCTCTAACATTGAGCCACGAGATATATCTAAATTGTTTATTATCGCATATCATGTGTTATCATCTAGGATGTTTATGCAGTCTTTCACAACTATATGTTTATCTTTCTTTTGATTTCATTAGGTCCATAGTTCTGTGGAAGAGTCTTTATCTGCGATACCTGTTACCCTGGGTTCAAACCTCAGTAGATGTATATAATTGAAGCAGAAAAAATGTAGAAAAGGATATAGCCGCAATGAATAGAAAAGAATATTGCAGCGTTACATTTCAATTTTATTCTAAGCGTAAATATAAGTCCGTAGGTGACAAGAAATAATCTTTTCTTCATTCAATTGCAAACTATATTCATAGCGGCTATATCCTTTTCTACATTTTTTCTGCTTCAATTATATACATCTACTGAGGTTTGAACCCAGGGTAACAGGTATCGCAGATAAAGACTCTTCCACAGAACTATGGACCTAATGAAAGCAAAAGAAAGATAAACATATAGTTGTGAAAGACTGCATGAACATCCTAGATGATAACACATGATATGCGATAACAAACAATTTATATATATCTCGTGGCTCAATGTTAGAGCATCGGCGTTGCACGCTGAATGTCAGGGGATCGGTTCCCATACGAGTAAAATAAAATACAAATACAAAATTACTTCAGATATAGAATAGAAAGAGAGACAGAATGGAAATTACCAGGCATTACACGTTGTTCCTTGAATCTAAGTTGAAGAATTCAAAGAGTGTAATAAATAATAATTGAATAATTACAGATAAACGATAAACCAATGGAAACAATGCTTACCATCAAAGGTGGCAAAACCAATAAAGGTGAATTGAGCAAGCTAAATTAACAAAAAAAAAAGTTGATTAATGTATTGTGTGAACACAGCGAACACAGACAATGAAAGAAACAAATTTTGCAAAAAATATTTTATAAAAAAAAATTTATTGACAATTCTCTGCACATTACAATTATTTTTGCAACTTTAAAAAGGCACAATAGCCCTTTCAAAAGTTGCCGTCAACCCAGGCAGGGGGAGACACTGCCTTGTTGACCCACCGGGGAGATTACCCGGTGATTGGCTAAGAGAAGCCGGAAGAAGAGCCGAAGATATGGAACATTTTTACTGGAGCGATTAACCTTTAATTCGGATTTGCGGATAGCCACGTCGCCCTCCGTGAACACATCATCGGACTACGCGGACCCCCACGTCCCCTTTCCGGCCAGAGCCCTCCAAACCTCGGTATATGTTATTTTTATATATACCGTACAGTAGGGGCATGACCCCCTACGGGCTTATTACGAGTCAAGGGGAAACGGGGCTACGGAAAGGAAGGGAGCCCAGATATGCACTTCAATTTTTTAAATATTAAATACCGTATGGGAATCCGAATAAAGTATATAAATTCCATGTCATCCGTTACGTTAATCATCACAATTTATTCAGTGTCTCGTCTCATTCAAGACCCTTTTCTGATCCAGTGTTACCATTAACCTATTTTAAGAACAGAAAAAAAACCGTTAAGCACACAAAATTCTTGCTAAAGTGACTTACATGACTCATAGGTTCACTGTTTGGCATTCATATAAAACTTCTGGCAGATGCTTGCGAAAGAACATACAAATTGGAAATGAAAACCATTGCATAAGGCTCTGAACAGAAAATTTTTGTGTAGATCAAGCATGTTTAACAAAAAATTCCTCCACTAAAATTCTGAAAATGCAAAATAATGGCATTACAAATACTTTATCGATTTACCGAAAACTGAGAAGTACCTAATACATGTTTGATGTGGAACTCACGCCATTTCTAGGTTTCCGTACGATGGCCAACTTCGGCAGTCTTCATGGCAATATCCATCAAACCCGCGTGTAAGGCATTTCAATGCTTGTTGGCACTCAATCATTTGAGATTTACTGATATAAAATGCTTTGGGGCTGGTTAATGACAAAAAAAAAAAAAAAAAAATAAATGTATACAAAAATGCCTGTAGTAGAGATGGCGATGATTTTTTTTTGCGATCCTCTTTCACTTGCCCTCAACCTCGAAACCAGCGCATCAGTCATGCGGCAGACTTTAAAAGTTACAGATTACGGTAGGTAACCTGACGATAGTAAGAAGACGTGAATGTTTCTGTCGTACGAGACGTATATGTTGTCCAGCAGTATTTTCTCTGTTAACAATGTTTAGTGTGACGGGCAGGAAGATGAAAAGGTAAATAATGTAAGGTTAAACCAAATACCTAAAATGGATTACCAATGTAAGGTATCTAATGCTGATGGAGAATACTCAGATCGTCATTTAACAAAAAACTACCTGTAGAATTTAAACAAAGTTTTAGTTACTTGGCATTAATCGACTGTAATAGAAATACATTGAATTTTGAACATGAGCAGATTGCAAATTTGCAAAACCAAATAACCTTAATGTGGTCTAGGAAAAAGTAGGAGAATCAGACTAGGAACCAGATTCCAACCAAAATTTCAAAGGTTGTTGGATGCACAACTTACAAAGCCTTGTGAACAAATTCAGCTCATCACCTATGAAAAAATAGATAGATATACCTGCATATTTAATGGCTACCAACAATAGTGTAAAAAGTACATGCTCACATTCACAGACACAATGATTTGACATATTTTGAGTCAATTAACATGCTTATGTGTCAAGTAACATTCACACTCGTAATGAAGTTCCGTTAATATTATTATCCATAAGGCGGATTGAAATTTTAATTGATGAACTATATAGTATGTTTCTAAAATTTGTAGAACAGACAGTACGAAATGATGCGGATGGAGAAAACGCTCCAGACTTAAGTGCAGACACTTTCGAAATCCAGACGCCATCTATTGGGAGAAAAATCTCAGAAAAATTCGGGTGGATCAGGGGTTCGTCAAAGGGTAGTATGGTATATGGTAATTGAACAGAATATAACACAAACGCTTGATAAAATCCCTTTCGGGACACGCCTTTGCATGCCCAGAACGTTCGGATGACACATTCCAGCACGTGTGACAGTGCCGGATGTAAAAAGTCGCTATTATCGGCGTAACAGCTGCTATTCTTTTGTCAATGATATGCCCAAAAACTTTTGGAAACAACGGCATGGATCAACAGGAAAGTATAAGTCATAAGAAAGCTAGCAGTATTCTACTCTTAAAAAGAACAACGGGAAAAGGAATCTAATAAATGGAACGAAACAAAACAAACAACGCGAGAATCTATTTTTAAAAAAAGAACGTGTTTGCCCCGGACTATAGTCCACTGCTGAGAGAGGGGCAATTTTGGTTAGCTGGGATCTCTTTTACAGAAAAAGAATGGGTAAAAAATATATATATATATAAGTGCTGGACTAGAACATAGCTTTATTTTGCCTTTTCGTGGGTTTGGTAGATCCTTTATTTCGCATTGGGAACGCCTACAACGCATTGCATGCCCTGGATTTTTTTGTTTCTTTCGCTATGGCAACATTTTCGTGCATATGTTGCCAGAAAGGCCCCTCTTCCTTGGGCGTACTATAAAAACACTAGGGCGATCTAGATGAATTTCCTTATCGTTGATTGGCGGCTTACATTTAAAAAGAAAAGTTAGGCTAAGCAACTTTTTTGTGACAGATCAGGCAAAGTTACGTCATTCGTTTTATATACGTTGTAATCAAGTTGATCAAAGTGGTCGTGTTTTTGTTATTTGTTGATGTTACGGGTCTCTTTGTTTTCACAGAAGTTTATTCTTAACAAATTGTTTGCTGTTTTACTTTTGATTTCCTTTTGTTTATACCAACCGTGTTTGCTGAGCTGTTGACGTTTTCAGGGTGAAATGCAAAATTAACGAGGGATTTACTGGCGTTCAAACGTTGAGCCGTGATGTTAATTAGTTCGAACAATTTTGACAGAGACTGAGCTAGTTGGCGTCGTTTTGATTACCTCAGTTCCAGTCACAATTATTCCCGGGAGGCGCTTGTGTAAATATGATGAAAGTACAGGAGTTAAATAAGATTAATAGAAATTACAGTTGCTTGCAACCCGGAATACTTAGATATGTGAATACCTTATTTTTAGTTGGCAACTCGTAAAGGCTAGACTAATCCTTTATTTTGATATCTGCGTTGACATTGGAGGGGACGACAGCGGCGGCGCGGCCACGGACACGCAGAGCAAATCCAGCTACATAAAGGAAACGTAAAGACCGTTGATTCACGCAGTATCCCGGCGCCAACCAGTCCGACACATCCAGCGCCCAAGTTTTCCAAATCCTTACTTTTGGTGGCTAGTTCAAAAAAAAATTTGGATTTCTCTTCAATGTGCATAAAAGACGATTAGTGTTTCGAAAGTTGATTCAATTGCCGGAGAGTGCCGATGTAACCATGGAACTTTTTGACAGCCATCCCACCAACGTGAGTTTAAATGCATTCCATTTATTTCCAATGTTCCGAGGCCAATGCAGAAAAAATCTTGCTGCCAATCAATTTGAAGTGCTTCGCTCCGCCAAACCAATACTAAACAGCTTTATTATGTTACGGTCTTTGCAAATATTTGCTAGAACGCTTCGGAAATATTTTCGTTCTTCCGCTCCATCGGAAGAACCTACACTTTTCCTAGAATTTCGTGTGTTTTGTTTCTCCTTTGTTCTGCTTGCGGCAAAGCCTTTTGATTGCGTGAAGCAGGGAACAGATGAACAAACAAAAGAAAAAAAAATGCCGAGAGGATTGTGTTATAATCTCAACGCAATTCGCTCGTAAAATGATTTATAGCCCATATATGGTGGACCGAACACCAACATCTTTTTTTTTTCCTCTCTCCTTCTCCCTCTATTTATTTGTATACCACTAAAAAGTTAGTATGATCCCACCCAGTGATGCGAGTTGTGACGGGCCGTATATGCTTGATCTTCGGCATAATAAAGGGTTTCTCGATTTCCATCCATTTCGCAAAGAGATTCAACGGTGCGTGTTGCAAATGCCTATGCTGAATTCGGCACTAAACGGCGAATATGTAGGTCACACAACAGTGTTGAAGATAAAATAGTTGCTATTATTTCACTTCTTTTTTTCTGCGTGTTTTTTGTTTGTTGCGTTATTTTTATACTTTTGGCTCAGTCGTGAAATGGATCGTTCAAGTCCGTCGCCCTCGGAAAAGACAATAACGAACGGGACGCAAAGAGCGTTCGAAAGAATCGCAGCTGGAATAAAAATGGCACTCCTTGGAGGACATGTGCGATGTTCTAAAGTGGTTCTTGATCATATAAGATACAAAGAAGAGAGCCTGAAGCGAAGAAAGAAATCTAAAGCAAAAACCAAGACCGTAAATAAAATTAATTTTGTATATTCAAGTTTGCGAGCGATAGGCCTACTCACCATGTCAAAACCAGTTGAGCAATCATTTTTTCTCTCTGTCCGTTTTTCTTTTAAGATGATCAACTTACATTGGTCAATTTTCACGGGCGACCTGTGACCGACGTTGATGTATTTTGCTCCGGCCATTTTTCCGTTATTCATTTCTCCGAATGTCTCAGTTCACTCGTTTTTCCTTTTTCTAGTTCTGGCGTAGACATCAATATACGTTTGATGTTTTTATTTTCTGTTTCGGTGAGTCTCTTCAGGTTTATTTAAATTTTTGTTCTTTTGGCAGGACATCTGTGGTGCGTCTCTAATAATCGCGTGCCAAATTAGAGTTCTTCATAATAGCTTATTCATTTTTTTGACTGAACCAAAGAGGGATAAATTGTGATTTTATCTTTGGCGCATGTCCAATGGCAACCAAAAGACGCCACGAACGAAACTGTTGTGAATTTGAATGACTGTAGAAAGAAACGCAAATGTCAATGGTTGCCGTAGGGAGTCGTCAAGATAATAAAAAAAAAAGGGAGAAAAGCTATCCAACACAGATTTCGTATCAACAACCGAAATGAAAAGTGAAGAGGAAAAAAACAAACAATAGCCAACAGCGCAATAATTAATGATTGCATTGCAATAAAGGCAAATTGTTTTGTTTCGGCTTTCAGTCCGTACCGAATCATTTTCTATGCGAATTTGTTTTTCATGTACAAAAATGGGTGCACTAATAATATGTAAATAACTTACACGTGACGCATATATTTTTTTTCCCCACTCCGATGTTTAGATAACAGAGGCAACCAACCAGCCGGAATTCTTTTCCAACTGGGCCATCCAGTTTGACGGGCACCAGGCCAACGCCAGCGGCGCCGCCAATGTCAGCGAGGAGGAAACTGCGGACGATGACTTTTATCGGCACTCGTCCATCGTCACAACCGTGTACTGCCTTGCTTGTAAGAAACAAAAACATTTAGAGTCGCGCTAGAGTTGATATGATTAGTAAACTTGGGTGGGGACACAAAGAAGGATATTGCGAAAAAAGGGGAATAAACATGAGATGCAAGGGAGGTAGCCGTTTCTAGCATGTGTAATTAAATAATATGCGTGACATTTTCAAACGAGATTTGGATTATTTGAACATGACAGACTCGTCCGTATTCCTATTGGGTCTCGTTGGAAACTGTCTCGTGGTGGCCGTCGTCTTCAGAGCACCTCGGATGCGGACCGTGACAAACTACTTTATCGTAATCAGTTTTGAATTTTCTTTAATACTTTTACCATTAACAGCCTTCTTGGTAATGTCCTACAGGATTTGTGACGCACTCCTATTCGCCAATTATTCAATGAATTCTTTTACGGCAGGTAAATTTGGCCATTGCTGACATCCTGGTCGTCTTGTTTTGTCTACCGGCTACCCTACTATCCAACATCTTTGTTCGTAAGCGAATTTTTTGTATGAACTTCCTTTTAACATCTCGCTATCGATTATTGCTGTTTGATATGCATCTAGTTTGAAAAGATGAAGGAAATTTGACAAATCAACGGACTTTGCTAATGAAAGAGGCTTTTGGGATCGACTGGGTCTTTCCTAGACTGCATTCGATTGAAGACGCGTCTTACGCCCTTTGTTAAAGATTCACGATAAAACGCGACAATACGCAAACGACATTTTCGTATGAAATTATTATATGACGTATGACATTTTCGCACAAAAAAAATGGAAGTTAAATTTTTTATACATTCTTTACAAACCTCTTTGGTTTCCCAAATTGGAGTGGCTTTTGTTATCCTATCTGTTAGGTTTTTCTCTCGATGGTCGAACTCTTTCCTTTTATTTTTTTTTTCCCCGATACTGCCAAATCGATACGGATCTCTTGTACAAGTTGAGACATTGTAGGTGCCTGAAAAAATAGAGGGTTTGAGATAAATTAGTTTAGTCATGGTTACCGTTTTACTACGTACAATTCTCACTATTTTCTTACTTGCGTAGTAGTTAAAATAATGCGCTTCACGCAAGCCGTAGAAAATGTGGAACGGGATAATAAAGCCTTGTGGAAAGATCAAAGCTCTTCAAACGCACAAGTGAAAAAGAAAAAAAACGCCAAACAGAGGAAAAATCCTTTAAAACAAATTCAGTTAGTTTTCCATGATTACCTCTACTTTGCAAAGTTCTTCTCGTAGCTGATTGGTGTTGCTAGCGCCCCAACTCACACAGCCGGATAGACTTTACATCGATTTTTGAGCAAGAGGTTTTCTTTCATCCGGTTCATCGAGCCAATATTCTACAAAAATTCCCCCTCCGCTTTTCCTAACTCATTATTAGAGTTCTCATACTATCGCTTTCTGTATCAACTAAGATGTTGCCCGTCGTCCCCCAAAACTTAATGAATTTACACACTATCGTACCGATGTAATCATACCGGATGATGGCCTTTCGTGTTCGCCTTATTTCGTTTTATCAAAACAAACTGCAAAAACACTGGTAAAACTATTAGATACTACTATCGCGTTTTGCTATTCCCTTTTGTTTTTTATAATTAGACTGTCGGGAAATTTCCGTTTGCGAAAAGAAAAACCAGAGCTACGCCATTAATGCCTACTGATGGCGTCCGCAGGGCATAAGGCTTTTGTTGGCAGTAAAAAAAGACGGAAATAAAGGGTTCGGTTGTTGTAGTGTTCAAATGTTGGCATTCAATGACATGTGAGAACTGAGCTTTCCATCCCGCCGTCACTTGACGAAAACGCAGATATCCCAATATTGATCGCAAGTTTCCACCCTCTTGTCAACAGATTGCCGTCCGGTTTGTTAACATCACAACAGTCTTTCAGCCTCTATTTTTTGGTGAACCTAATTAACAATAAAAAAAACATGTTATAAGAAAGGGAATAACAATGTCGAGCGATAAGTTTTTGTACAAAACCGAAAAGAATAACACACAACTCTTACATTATATAAAGTATTTGCATAGCTTGTAGTCGTTTCTTTAATACTTCGCTGAGTTTTTCCCCGCTTTTCAAACTGTCAGACACATACACACAATACGTGGGTGGAAAAAAAGATTAGAATGGCGACATATTATTTTTACCTCAACTGTCCAGGATTTCATTGCACGTTCCCATCGAACCAGGGATTTTTCAGTTTAAAAGTTCAAAGAATTCAATAAAGCCCACGATGTAAATTGTCCAAGACCCACTCGAATTTCTGTTTTGGCCATGCGAGTAAAGCTTGTAGCTGGATTTTTCACATAGATCAAAGCAGCGTCACCGATGTGACATGAAAAACAAAGTGAATGTTTAAAGTAATTCTTGCCAAACTCAGGACGAATTTTTAAAAATATACATCAACAAATTCGTTAGAAAGGATTGCTTCACTTCGTCGAACGCATCAAACCAACGATTTGTCCAAATCCAAACATACTTTGGCTCCAAATGACAGTTCCTTTTTCACGTTCCGGCTATCGGGAAATTTAGTGGTGTTACGGAGGAGGGGAGAGGGAGGAATTGCGGTCGGATTTGACACGTCTGACTATGGGATATAAACTATACTAACATTCAGGCCGGAGAATGCGAGCATCTAGAAATCCGACTTCGCAATACAATTTTCAAGCACTACGACAAAAGTAATGGCATGTAGAGAGTGGTACGAATGCAAGACGGCGGAAATGAAAATTGGGAAGGAGATAAAATAAAAAATATGCAGTATTCCCCGTCTTTTTCATTCCCTTATTGAATAACTTGTACGACTTCTTCCATTCCAAACATAATACATCCATTCAATGCACAGTAGTCGTCCGCTTCCCTCTAAGAAAAGAGAATACCCCCCTCAACTTCCCCTGCCTGAAAAGACCTAGATGTCATCGTCAACTATAACATGTAACTATGACGGCTAAATCACCCCTTTTATCTGTAGGACTTATTACCGGTTTATAAGACGTTTTCTTCCATCCAATTTTGTTACTCGGGAAAAATCGCTGCATCAGCCCACTCTAAAGAAAAGGAAAACACTAAAAATAAATGCCATTAAATAAGAGCATTAGCCCTCACACGTTACGGTTCCCACGACCACAAAACCACCTGCTTATCCATTAGATCTTCAAAGAATCCTAATTTGATTGCCGACGATCTCACGCTCCCCGTCAGATTGATTGTACAGCAATTTAGACTGAGGGCTGTTGTAATGTGATCTTTACACAAAAACGAAAAAAGCCAGGCAATGAGTGCAGGATGGTCTTAACTTGTCAGAGTAGTTGAATCGAGAAACTTTGTTAAACATAATAGCTGACATTTTCCTGAATTGTGACGTTAATATGGAAGCGTTCTCTTGTCGAGGTCGTTAGTTGCGCAGCGTGATGTAAGGATTATGTTTCTTGGCGGGTGGCGTCGTTATGTAATCCATCGTGGGTTAAACTGAGAAGGTCGTAAAAAATTGGATGAAAACAATACAAAACCCACCAGATGTTCATTACCTTAACGAGATGGCTTAACCCTTCTTCCAGACAATTTTTCAGGTAGCATAAACAAGACAGTTCTTGAACGTCAATTTCAATTAGCCCAAGTCGTAAATCTAATCAAATTATCCGCAAATCAAAGATGTAAGGCTGTAGATAGATGTGAGTGCTACTGTCAGATAAATAATAAATGTTAAAACTTTCTTTCAAAGTATGGGAATGTTATGACAGCTGGGTTATATATTACCGATAGGATATCACGTTATCGAGCTGTAGTTTGCTATAATAACTCAAACGCCACTCACGCGCCGTCACGACACTCCACTTTCAACTCCCCTCTCAGACTTCCTTTGCTACTTTTCCCCCTCCTGATTCGGCACCGGTAGATTTAGTCATGGACGTTTATCCCTGTCAAACATTGCCCTCGAATCAGTTCAGTTGTTAAACAAAACACAGACAGTTGACGATGGATTTCGTCTACGACGAAATCAAAATAAACGAGTTGTTGTCTGTCCGTGTGCATCCATCACTTTCGAATCGTTGCACTAATTTCCTTCATGTCGGGATAAGTGCATCAAAGTGCTGCAAACACAATTCTTTCTGTTAATTCTAGAGAAACAAAACATGAAACTAAATCATACATTTCTTTCCTTACCATGTTGCAGCTTGGATCCTGGGAGAGACGATGTGCAAGTTGGTAAGACATTACACCATTATCCTTTTTAATAACGTACCTTTAAACGAACATTACGTAACAAAAACAAATTGTAACAATAGGGAAAAGCACGGCCTCCCGAAACAGGGAGGTCGTGCTTGTAAAGAGAACAATACATGTAATTGGTTAACAAAAGACTTGTCTTTTAGGTGGCTTACGTACAAGGAGTTTCCGTTGTGGCTTCAATCGATTCCCTCGTCGCAGTCTCGCTTGACAGGTAAAAATAGAATCAACCTGGAACTTGCCAATGATTTCCATGGATATTATTTACTCGTTTTGAAAAGAAAAATTCGCGAATTAAGTTACCTGAGCAACAGAAACCCACAATGTTAGCGACTGTAGAACCACACTTGACAGCGTTCGACGGTACAACTGATGCTTAAAGTCTAGCGACATTCATTTGTTTCTTACGTAAATTCGAGGGGCGTATATAACGACCGGGGAAGGGAGACGAAACGATTCTTTTTCCACCGCAATTAGTAAACCCTTCCTTCTCTCGCCGAAAGCTAAAATCGTCGTATTTGAATAGGAAGCCTCTAGAAAAAAGGATTCTTTTAAAAATAAAAATCAATTTAATTAGTAACTAATCAAAAGAAAACGTCCAGCTTTGTTTGAAGCTTTGTCAAAGAAAAAAAAAAGTGTATATGCATTTACATAATTACTTCATCCTGCCAGAAATAGATTGTTTTTTACAGAACGCGTCAAACAATCACGGGAGTATGGGGGGATTGAAACATCGGCTAAGGGGCGATCCAATTTCTTAACCCATCGATACTTCTTTCCTTAAGAGATATCCGTGTGATGCATCTATCATCATGAAAGCGACTCACGCCCCCCACCATCCAATCGAAAGACGACCCCATTGTGTATAGTGAGTTGGAAAACACGGCGTGAACGTGACTTGCACTAAAAGCATTTTATTTCGAAATTTACACGATTAAGGAGAAAACTATTATTTTATTCAAAATCAGCGCATTAATTAGGTTGTAACACATCAGGTTTAATTGAATTCCAAGTCGAAAGCAAAATGTCGGATTTAAAAAATAAGCCCGACAAAATAAATAAGCCCGACAAAATAAGCCCGACTTTTTTTATTTCTTAATTTATTTCTTCAAAAACATAGGAAGTGGCTATAAAAATAAATGATTTAGATTTACAATTTAACGAGGATGTCGAAAATCAGGTTTATTGCGGCTTGAGATTTACAGTTCATGAGTTAAAGTGGTTACCGTGTAAAACAACTTGGTTTGCGTTTCATTCAAAAACCGTTTAATGCGTGAGTAATATTTTATTGCGGAGCGTTTAATTCTGGTTACATCAAGTAAGGCTCCGTTCTATTTCAAGTCCAAATTATAGTCCCAATTTTTCGTACACTACATCAGGCTTATTTCGCTCATGGGGTGAGTGTGTTGCGTACCTGGCTGGAAGGTAGATTTCCGCTAGATGGCAGGTAGAATCTCTGTCCAATAACCGAAATAAATGGTATATCAGAGAACACGGACTATCAATTTAAAAAAAAGATGCGTCAAATAGCGTTCCTTAACGAGCCCATTAGCGTGTTGATCGGATCATCGCCTTAGACGAACCCCTCAGCCAGTATTTTGTTGTTCAAGAGCTTTATTTGCAAATGCCTCTGAAAGAATTCTTTTTTCTTATACACGAGAAACTAATGATTTTTTTTTTACTTTGTCTAAATTTTTATTTAAAAGAGAGAAAGTTGTAAAATTGCTACAGTAGGCTTTTCTGTTATTCAAAGAATGACTAATTTTTTAATTGGTAAAGTTTCGTGATGATGTATACATGCAAGGGAGAAAAGGCGACGGAGCGATGGAAAGCTTTAATGTGTAAGTCAATAGGAAATTAGACACGTGCGGACCAATGAAATCCCCCAACTATTTCCCAGTTTTTTCCGTTAACATATTGCCGTTCCACTGCAACCAAAGGGATGCAATCCTTGCACGTTTGACAAACGACCTCAATAACACGTAGTCAACGTGTTTAAGGGCTACGATTTGTGTTTTTATCAGACAATCATCCATAATTAGCTAGCGAGCAAAACTTAAAGACGAAACACAGTTCGTCTTTTCCTATTAGCTTACGAATTCCTTGGCGTCGTTGGTCATGGCGCAATCAATGGTGCGGATAAATGCAAGAGTATTACTTATAACGCCCCGACGTTGTTGGCGTTTCTGTCATTGTTTTGTTTTGTTTTGTGTGCGACATCCATCAGGGTCTTGGCCATCTGTTTTCCGATGCGATTTCAAATCACGGGCCGTCGAGCCCGGCTCATCATCCTGCTCATCTGGATTGTAGCGTTGACAACGACGATCCCGTGGCCAATGTACTTTCATTTAGTGAGCGCCTTTCCGACAAGTCCGGAAATTCGTCTTTGTTTAGAAGAATGGCCGAGTGAGAGAGACAAGGACCTCTATTTCATATTGGCGAATGTCGTCTTCTGCTACTTGCTGCCGCTCATTCTCATCTTGCTCTGCTACGTCATGATATGGATCCGAGTCTGGAGACGGGCCATCCCCACCGAAAGCAAAGATGCACACATCGATCGATTACAGCAACGATCCAAGGTTCATTATTTTTTTTTTTTCCCCAATAATTTAAGGCATGACGTTTCCCTCGATAAGCAAAATAGTCTTTTTTATTCGGTTTTCAAATTGATAGGGAATTTTGAATTTCCGACACGAGTCCCTCCCCACCTTTTTTTTTATCTTTTGACTTGTCGATGGCGGCAGGAATCAGCTCGTTGATTCGGTCGTCGGGAACGATGATGAACGTCATCACTTTTTCTCACTGACGACTGCCTCTGCGTTAAAAAGAAAACAAGACAAAAATTCAATAACACAAACTCGTTTATAAAGTTGGTGCAAAATTTGTGATCAAATTGTGTGACCTACGCGTCATGTCGTTGGCCCATCCTGCATATATTAAA
This sequence comes from Daphnia carinata, assembly GCF_022539665.2. Lineage (NCBI taxonomy): Eukaryota > Metazoa > Arthropoda > Branchiopoda > Diplostraca > Daphniidae > Daphnia > Daphnia carinata. The sequence goes on along the minus strand of NC_081340.1, from coordinate 4,251,776 downwards.
TTCTTTTTCCATTTTATTATTGATTGCCTCCGACGTTTGTCTACGTTTCTTGTTCGACTTTTAAAAAGAATAAAATACTTTGACTCACTCAACAAGGATAGCGGCTCGACATCAGGAACTCCTTTGTAGGTTTGAGTCAAAGTTTCCTTGTATTCGTTTGCGAGACTGTCCGTCTGTCCCGAAGTCGGTACGTTCTCGTTCCGCGCGGTTGACGCCGACTCTTTCATGGCGTCCATCACATCTTTCGACGCTTGGGAAACAACTTGAGCACGCAAAAAGAAAAGCCGATCGATATAATTTTTTTTCTTTAAGGAGAAAATAATTAACAGGCATATGATAACTGAACAAGAGTTAAACACATGACATTTTGAATTGAAGAAGAACCTAATGCACTCACGTTTAAAATCCTGATGCTCCGGTGCCGTATTCCGTTCTTGTATGGTAGACATGGTTGAATGAGAGATGGATGAAGGACACTGAACAAACGGAAATTAAGGTTAGCAAAGAACAAAGACGTACGCTAACGGCTTGAAAACGAAATGAAACAGTCTATCAACGTTCATACCTTGAAGCTCCCCGAAGGCCTGGAATTTCTAGAGTAGCTGTAGCATGAAAACGCTTCGTCGACGTCCATCAGCATTCGGTAAAGGTCTTCCCAAAAATAGTACCTTGGATTCCAAGACCTGGAAGAATCGCTAACCTTATTTGGAATGGAACTCATCAAATCGTTAGAGAAATCCAAAATTAAAAAATTTTGGAAAAAGAGCAATCGGCGTACCCAAAAGAAGTCAAATCCATCAGACTTAATAAATGCCGGGCTGCGATCGAAGCAATCTCGTGGGATCTGTTCAATGCCATAGTGATAGAAGCTTTCTGCATGGACGGTCAGCGATGCAATATGGCCCGATCCAATCATTCGCCCGTCTGAAAGCTGATTTTTTTTTCTGATTTAATTCTCTGATTTTCTTTTTCTGTGCCTTCACTCCAATAGGTGAAAGTGGTGAAAATGCTGGTAGTGGTGGTAATCATATTTATGCTCTCGTGGCTGCCACTCTACGCCATTTTCATCCGAATCAAGTTGGGCAATGAGCAACTGGAATCGTGGGAAGACGTTCTTCTGCCGTACGTGACACCCGTTGCCCAGTGGCTGGGCGCGTCCAATTCGTGCATCAATCCAGTGCTTTATGCATATTTTAATCAAAAATATCGCCGCGGTTTCACGGCCATCATTCAAAGCAGATCGTGCTGCGGCATTATCCGCACGACGGCCGCCGACTACGAGAAGCGTCATGTTACGACCACCGAGGTCCATCAGGGCGCCTCTTTCGAACGATTAAGGAGGGACGCTCACGTGAGGAGATCGACGCTGACTGAAAACAGAAACCGTCCCGTTGTTACGGCAACCGACAGCAGACCTGTAACGAGAAACAATAGCAGGGCGGACGAAAGACGAGACGATCATCCCGACCAACAACAAACAACAATGCTCAATGCGGCAGTCGTTAGCACACAAGATAGCATTGAACTCAACGCCATCCATCGCAAGTGGAAGTCTGAAGTTTTGTGAATACATTGATTTGTTGTTGACGGCGTGAAACTTTACCAACCAGAAGAAAAGCAAATATCATTAAATGAAATGAAAATAATGATCTTTGGCTTTAGGTTGGCTTTGTGATCAATCCCGTGTTATAATACTCTTCTGTCACTTCGTGTCATACGCAAATGAGCCTATTCAACGTTTCTTTTTTTTTTTGGTATCTCATCGCGTGTACGTTACAGTTTGAAATCGTGTCGTTTGCACTCGTTCATTTATTTTTTTTTAGTGTGTGTGTATCTGAGAAATGCAACAGCTGAAGTATAAAAACCACTGATTGTCAATAACATAAATATGTTGTCCCGTGTTCCCAGTTATTTCTTTTTTTTTTAATTGCTCTCCGTTTTGTTTTTTGAATTTTGCTTCACACCGGTCATTCAGTGTGTGAGTTTGCTTTGTTTAGTTTTAGTTTTTTTGGTTAGTTTATCAAAAGACAAGACACTCGAAAGTGTCAAGTTTACGTCCTTCTTCTGGCGACCTTTCACCACTTCCTCCGTGTGTGACGGCTGGACGACTCGAGCGAATCATCAAACGTGTCCCTAAAATTAATTACAAGTTTCATTAGTATGCAGACAACCAAAGCTCTTTGTTTGAAAGAACACAGTCATTTTCAGATACGCATAGCAACGCGGGGATACATCATCCTGCCGTTGGCTTCCAAAAGAAAAAAATTCATTAGCCGAACCGTACATTCATTTGGATAGGAGACACTGTCATAATACAAAAGAATGGGCCCGAACTAAGTACGGATTACGTTGAAAAGTGAATGGCATAGAAAATGCGTAGACGAACTGATTGGGAAAGCTCATTTATATTTACGTATTAGATGTCTCGGGAGTCCCGTTGGCATTGGCAAGAAAAAAATCACGCTGCATCAGCTTACTAACTTTGCCAAATAGAGACGGACTGACAGAAATGAGAATTCGAGCTGGGAAAAGGGCTATTCCATATTCCTGCCATTCGCATCGCAAAGATTGCAAATAATCATCCATCCGGGGTTGATAAAAAGGTATTGAAAACATCTCGGAATTCTAAACTACGGCCAACCTTTACTGGTCCATCCCATTCCAACAGCAACACACACACACACACACAGCGTTGGCTGTTTATCTCATTTTCCAATGGAATTCCTCCTTCCATCTCAACCGTGCGCCTTGTTTGGTAAATTTGTCATCAGCCCGTCCATAACGCGGTGGACGTATTTTACTCACTAAACAATTTACGACCATAGACCCGCCCGTTTTACGGCTAATGGAATTCCGCGTTCTGATGGAAGGCCTCGTCAAATTTCTACGCATCGATCCTTTAAGCTGTCCTTTTTTTTTTAAGAGGCCGTAAACGACCAGGGGTGCGGAAGAGACGATGGATGCGCGCGGAACTACTTTTGATCAGTGAAAATAGATAAGACCAAGACACTTACGTGGTACTGCCGGATTTCGGATAGCGCGGCACTCCAATCGGCCGGCTGAATATCTGACGTCGTTCGACTTGCACTAGCGACGGTGATGAAGGCGATGAGGACGACGATGGCCGACGTTGGCGATTGTGTTGGCAGCGATGATTTTTCGATCTGTGAGATTTATTCAAATGCCGTGAATAAGTCTGTTGTCCAGTCTCGTCCCGGTAATGGGCCGTCGAAGGCGTTTGTTCCACACGCATCGACCTCGTCCGACGCGGTGCCAGATGAAGCCGGACTAGTTTAGAGTTACTGGAATTCATTTCCGGTTCCGCTCGTGACGAGAGACGCGTGCGGGATGCTGGCGGCAACGAGTGCAGACGGCAAAACGGATCGTCAGTCTTCCGTTTCAAGACCCAACTGTCGGATCCGGGTAGGCTTCTCGTCGCAGACGCTTGACGTTTGCCGGAACACTTGCATCGACTGTCATTTTCAAATAATGTCAAGTTAAAATCCTTTTTTTTTTTTGTATCTTTTAAAACAAGATACGAATATTTACTGGGCTTTGACTCGTTTGCAAGACGGGCAGCTCGGCGTGGAGGCCGCCTTCTTGTAACGCTGTTTCTGATGAGCCGGCGGAAGTGCCGAAACGTAGAGCGGATGTCCCTTATCAACTGGCACTTCAAAGTAATTGTCGCTGCTAGACGAATCGCGACTCATCAATTCGGCTTGAGAGGAGTCGTTATAAGAAGAAGACATGGACGTCATGTTCCTCACTGACTGCAAGTGGTAATCCATCGCCATCGATCTCGCCATCGTGCTGGCCGCTACAACCGGCTTGGTGCGCTTCCTGCAGTCCACCAATCGATGGTATTATTTTTTTTAAATTTATATTAAATGGAGGAATTTTAGTTTAGGGCTCCGTACTTGTGCTTAAGTCGCGATAAGAAGATGCAAACGACGGCAACGATAGCGCCCAACAAAACGGCTGCACCCATGGCTATGAGCGTCACTTCCAACACGTCGATTTTGACGTCTGGTACGGAAGGCAACGGCTTCGTATTTCGATTCGTTTGACGTATCTCCCTTAGGTTGTAGTTGGCCAGCTTCTGGTCCAGCTCGTCCCTCCTGGCGTTCAGCAATCTGCAGCCATCAAGCGAAGAATCAATAAAAGTGTAACACACGTGCGGAAAATGACAAGATTCCTTTATAAGCAAAGTAGGACATGATGCGGATTAAATTTAATTGGCTCTCACGTTAGATCGGTTCCCTATGAAATATAAATACGCAAAGCATTTCTTCGTCCAGGTACACGAGAAACTGATTCTGAATTATTGAAAACGTTCCTTGGCTGAATTCTCAAAGGGAATTTAAGCGGAAATAATGACGATCGATTTCCAAATCCAATACGGCTGAGTGGGCCGCGATGGTAACCACAAGGCATCGCCATAACAACGCGTCTGTTTGAATTGTTAAACAAGGCCAGAAAAGAAAACCGAAGAGAGAAAAGAAAACCGAAGAGGCTAACCCGAAGAACTGCATTTGCACGGACATAAGAAGTTTCCCAAACAAAAACTTGAGAGGCAAACAAACTCAAAAGTTTTTCAGTGCGTAGTCTCAAATGTTTGACAACCGAACAATGGGCACACGTGACATTTTCTATTTTTAATTCTATCTACTTTTAAAAAACCGTCAATCACTCTACGCCGCATGAGCTGCCTAGTGTTATTAACGTTGAAATTTTCGCTCTTGAGATAACCAGAAAAACTAAACGCGTAGCTCACCTTAAAAAGTCCTCAGACGCGATGATCGATTCGTTCGTGCGGCTGCTGGCGTAGATGACAACGTCCGTCCTTCGGAATAGAAAATGCATGAATGTATTAATTATGGATAACGAGAAACGCAAGGAAAGAGGAGAAGAAAAACGTGATTAATTTGAAGGAACCGTATTTACATAGCTCCATCGATCGTGTCGCCATCCACGTGCGGTTCCAAACTTCTTATCCAGACCTGCGTACCGCTAACATCGCTGACGACACTACAATGAAAAAATAGAAATACCACGTCATTAATAAAAGGAAACAACACGTCTATCATTGTTGGCACTTGACTAAACAAGCGAAAAGACTCTTGTAAAGTTTTCTCTTCATTGCCGTGTTGCTTTTTTAGACCTTGATACTTACCGGCTAATGTGTTCCGATTGAATGACCAAGTCTTCCGTAGTGGTGGCCAATATTAGAACCACTTCATGTGAGCGATCCAGAATGTGCAACTATCGAACAAGAAACACATTCAGATCAATATTTAAAAATAAAAACACGAATTCAAGGAATGATCTCGTTGTAAAATTGCCCAAATGTCATTACGGAAAGATGAAGTGTCGACGAAGCTGATTGGCCGCTGCCGTTTCGGTCGGTCGCGTTTATTTGAAACGATAAGATGCGGCCGACTAGTCGATCGACGGCTGACGCCACCGACACAATTCCGCTGCTAGGATCCATCAGGAAAGCCGTCGTCCAATCGAGCGGATTGTAATAGTCCTCCGATATGACGGCGTCAGGTGTCATGCTGTACTTAATGGCCGCGTTATTTCCATCATCAGCATCAGTCACCTAAATAAATGCAAAACATTAAGTTATCATACAAGCGTGTAAATACCACGAAGAGCTGTGTAAATTACCGCTATGGTAATCACAGGATATCCGATCGGTGTGTTGGACGGGACGACCACGATCAAAGGATTCTGGTCGGCAAAGACGGGCGCATTGTCGTTGACGTCAGCCACTCGGATGTTCAAAACAAGTTCCTCTTCGTCGAAACCGGAGCAACTCGAATTATTGGTACTGTTACTTCGGCGTCCGGAATGTTGAACTTTCAAGTGGACCGCGTAACTATCCTGAACCTCACGATCGAGCGGCTGCGTCAGCCAGAGAACTGGCTCGACATTGTCCAATTTGAAGCGTGACTGAGCGTCCGGCCAATTTGGCTCGATTTGAAGCAAAGACAAATGAACCAGTCCGTCCGATGTTTCGGCGTCGCTCGTTAGATTTATCAGGGCTATCGGTGTGGGAATGTTTTCATCCAGCGTGATCGACTGCTGACGTCGCGCGGCCGGGTCCGGTTGACATGCCTCGATGATTGTAATCCGCACGACGCTGATCGTGCTCAGCCTGGGCGTTCCACCATCGGTGGCCACCACAAGCAAATTATATTCGCTTTCGGTTCGCGACCGTTCCATCGTGACCAACGTCGATATCGATCCTGTTATCTTGTCAATAGTAAAATGGCTTTGGTGGCTACCAAGACGATACGTCACGTTGCCATTCGTTTGGAAATCCGCATCAGCATCGGTGGCTCGGACTCGAAGGACCGGTGTGCCTGGGGGTGTTCCATCCGTCAACGACACGGAGAATAAAGGCTGCAGGCCGTTTTCGTGGACGCTACCCACGGGTACGTCGAACACGGGCGCATTATCGTTGACGTCGGTGATGTAGACGACGACGTCTACGCGCGATTTGAGCGGAGGGAATCCTTCGTCGGTTGCCTGGACAACGAATCGAAAGAATTCCGTTTGTTCGCGATCAATCGAGCCGTTGACGACGAGCAGGCCCGTCTTGTGGTTGATCCGGAAAGGAGATGCGGATGAATCGATTAGCGAGTAAACCAGTCGACCGTTATCTCCTGTGTCTTCATCGTAGGCTTCGATCGTGATGAAAGACGAGTCGTTGTAATCACCTTCTGGAAGCAGCAGTTCGTAATAGGAGCTGTTGAACATCGGTCGGTGATGATTGACTTCCGTCAGCTGGATGGCAACGTTGGCCGCGGATCGAAGGCCCTGCTGATCGTTGACTTGCACGTCGATCAGGTAGACGGTGTCCAGTTGCAAGGGTTTCTTCAAATACAAAGACCCGCTTTCTGGAACGACACCAAAAATATCGTGGTGGCGTGTTCCAGGAACTAACGAAAAGTCGAGTTCGTCCGTTTTGACAGGATTTGCTTCATCCTTATCGTCGATACTAAAAACCCCGAGGCTAGAGTTCACGAGAAGGTTGTCCGGTACCTGCCCAGATGATAATTGTTAATCAATAAAAACTGTTGATGAAGGTAATTCGATTACAAACCTGAATAAGAATCGAGGAGTTGTATAAAATCTCTTGAAATGCTCGTTCCAGGATTTCTTCTTCATCGGGAGGCGTCTGATCGATGGACCGTTCGGCCTGATCGATCCAGTCATCTAACACCCGCAGTAGGTGATTGCGGAACCGACTGTAGGTGGCCATCAACCGGCCGGGAGGTAACTCTTGTGGTTCTCTCTCTTCCACGTCGATAGGCGTCGAACACGATCCATCGGCACAGACGATGATGACTCCTTCATCGCGAAATTCCTGTCGGTTTGCCGATCGTTCCAGCGCCACGACGCCCACGGTGGGGAAGAATCCCGAGATGATGGGCGCGTTATCATTGACGTCTTCAACAAGGACGGTTAACTGCGCATTAGAATTGAGACTTCCATCCGTCGCAGTCACCGTCAAATTATAAAACGGCGTTCGTTCCCTGTCCAGCGATTTGGAACGCACCACCGACAGTTCGCCTCCTATGGGGTCGATGCGGAACAGGCGACTCCCGTTGCCCGTCAGCGAATAATGAATGACGTTGTGTGGCCAGGAATCTGCATCGGATGACCTAATGGCTTGAACCAGGCGAACTCGCGTCCCTGCTGGAGAATTCTCGGCCACCCGGCCGACGTAGCGCTGCTGGTTAAACACCGGCGGATTATCATTGACGTCCACAATCGTGACGGACACACGGAGCGTATCGCGATTGTCTTCTTTTTCCCGCACAGTCACGAACAGTGTCAAATTTGACGTCATCAGTTCACGATCCAACGGCCGCCGTGTGTAGAGGGTGCCGTTACGGGCTAATTTGAAATGCTCCCAGCCGGCATCAGCTTTCTGGTCCAGCGGAAGGAATTCGAAACGTCGTGTCCTCGGTGGCTGTCTCACTTTCGTCCGCGTTCGACGCTTGGTAAATGATTTCGCCAAAGGGTCCGGCCGGTGCATTCTCGACCACGCTGAAATGATAGAATCCCTGCTCGTGTAGTTTTTTGGACGTGTGCGATCCACTCATCGATTGATCGACAACGTGAATCATCAGAGTTGTTGTTACGGCATCTCGATTATTATTGTTGGCCGTGACGTTTAGCGTGAACGTCGTGGGCGCTTTCAAAATATCCGTCACGCGGATGATGCCGCTCTTTGCATCGACGTTGAAAGGAACTGTAAGAAATAATAAAGCAAACGATTCATGTTAAGAAAAATGAAAACGATATCTCGATTTTTTGAATGGTGTTTACCTTTCATTCCGGCATTGCGGAATTTGTGTTTCATCGAGTAACGCACGTCGTCGTGCTCCAGAACACCTTCGATCTTCACCTGTCCCACGCTGGTATCAACAGGTGCCTCGGCACCTATCCAAAACTCGTAGGGCGTGTTGGCAAAGTGTGGAACCAACACCGACGATGCCACCACTGAGATCTAAAATTGAGCAAATGAAATTAGATTAAAAACAAAACAAAAAAAAAAAGAACCCGTTTGATATTTTCTAGAATTGATCCCGCTAACTTAATTATCGATATCAAAAGTATTCCAGAATGTTTTTTGATTTTTTTTTTTTTACTTGGACAACTGCTAGCGAATGCCTACGCTCGCTAGGATTGGCCGGTTGATCGCTGGCTTCGACGAAAAGAGAGTAGGATTTCTTGGTTAAAGGTGTATCGGTCACAATCACATGGCCCGAACGCGGATGAATGCTGAACGGTACATCTGGATCGCCGTTTTTGGCAGTGAGATTGTGAACCGGTCCGAGCCGGACGTTGCGACCGGTCTTACTTGCTTGTCCACTTCGAACACCTTCCTGCTGATGCTGGATGACATAGTTGACGAGACCATTATCGTCAGCATCGGCATCAATCGCTTCAACCTGGAACGCCACAAAGGAGAAAAATAGCGCGTGTCACTCCCAAAACTTAAGAAGCGTTGCGCTATCGTGAAATTTCTTCCGCTCCATAATAAGAAACGGCATAAATCAACACGCATTTAAAACCAAAAAGAACGATGACTAACCTGACCAATGACGGTGCCTGCTTCGGCCAGCGCTTCTACGACGAACGAATATAGGTTAGTGGGTTGAAAGATCGGACTGTTGTCATTTGCATCGGTGAGCTCTATGTCGATGCGGGCAGTGGACAGACGGTCGGTCAACACGTTTGGCTTTTGTTCCACAGCCTCGACTTGTAGTGTCAATTTGCCCACTCTTTCTCGATCCAGCGGCGTTGAATTGGTTACACTGAGCCAGCCAGTAACCGCATCGATGACGAACGCTCCGCTGGTATCATTTAATCGGTACGTGAACTTCCCATTCTCGCCCTTTGATAAAATGCACAAAAATGAATTGAAAAAAGAGCGATAGAAAAACAAAACAAATGAAAGCTGTTGAAATATTTACGAGGTCGACATCCGTTGCGGACAGTTGCAGAACGTGAAAGCTGACGGGAAGATTCTCGACGATGCTGATGGTGTACTCGTTCGTGTCGAAGAGTGGCACGTTATCGTTGACGTCTTCGATGTCGATAAAGATCCGCGCACGGGCAGATGTTTCCGATAAGGAAGACGCTTGAATGGTCAGAGTGAATCGATCGTTGATAGCCGAGGCCGGCAATTGTTCCCGATCCACCTGACGGATGAGGAACAGATCGCCGCTATGCGGATCCATCGTGAAATAGCCGTCATCGTTGCCGCTCAAGATTGAATATCTAACAGTCGAAATGGAGGATCGAGTGTCGAGTTCGGTAATGGCAAGCGTGCCGTCCGTGTACTGGACGGTGCGCTGGATGCGGATGGCCGGCACGATTGTCACCAGTTGTTGTATTGTTTCGTTCTGTTACACGAAAATGAAACAGTGCGCCCCACCCATGCAAAAAACAAAGAGTTGCATAATTGAAGAAAGACCGTAAACATTGCGGAAGAATAGCAAAATGCGACACGGATGAAACTGGAACATTTACCTTGAAAGGAAAGTGTTCTCGGATGGTGCCTCTGTAGACGGATCGGGTAAACAACACAGACAACTGTTGTTGTTGTTGTCGAGCGTTATCGGTCACGCTGAAATCCGATTCTAAAAGAACAGCCCGATGGCGTGTACAAAATAGCGAAAAAAAAAAAAAAAAGACAAGGTGATTACAAAGGGCTGCGTTTATATCAACACGAACGACAGCCTACAAAGAAACATTTGTGGCACGTCGTTACGCGACACCCTCCCCGAGTGAAAGGTTCAATAGCGTCCGTGTCAACTCGAGCGTGATGTCATCCGGAACGTACACGAAACGTTGCACGTTCTTTTTTTTTAAAGAAAAACAAAAAAGATCGGTAAGTGTGTATACGTACCGGCGTAGCAAACGAAGAAGGACAGCCGCAATAGTGTTAGCAGGAGCAAGAATGACTCCATCACACAGGCTTGACGAAATAAAAACGAATCAATCCGGCTGCAATGGGAAAAAAAAATGTGAAGAACGTCAGGTGAACAATCGCATAAACATCATCACACGCAAACAAACAAGAGAGGAAGAAAGCACTTGTTGCAGTGACACGGCCAGACAACGACTGGCTAACGGACTGGCCCGTTTATTTTGCGAGAGGTCTTCTTTCTCGCTTTCTACGTTCAAAGAGATTGGGGCGGATCCTAAGAGGAGCAGGAGGAAAAACCAGTACAGAAAAAAAAAAAAAAAAAAAATGAACGGAAAAAAGATGGACACGTTCGTGATCTACTTCGTGAAAAAAATAAAAACTATTCTCTCTTTTTTTTTCTCAATCAACAAAAGAGGATGGTGATAAAAGTCCCTGGCCGGCCAATTCGCACTCTCTCTCGAACATATTTTTTGATATTTTAGTTGGCTCACTCTCTCTCCGACCAGTAAAAATTCTTCTGTCAACAAGCAAGAAGCGAGAGGACAGGAAAGAATAAAAAAAATGCGTGGAAAAGAGAAAAATGTTGTCCAGCTTCGCTTCAGCCGAGACAAATGGTCAGCTATTAAGAGAACTCGGTTAAGAAACAGCGATAAACAACGTGGCTTTACTTGTACAACATGCATATTTTTCGAAGCCCTAACAGCTTCTACAATGGAGTAGGCACGCAAACAATCAGCAGAGCAGAAAGCCATCATCTTGGACGGATGAAAATATCATTTTTTTTTCTTTTTCTCTTTATTTACACATTTATCTATTTTATTTTTTATTTTTTCCCTCTCTTTTTTTTTTCCTAAACAACAGGTTTGCTCGAAGAGAACCGGTATGCTTTTTGGATACGGTGCGTTCACCTTTTACTACACGAGCTTGAAATCTACAAGCGCAACCGGAGAAATGTTAGTCATTGCGCGTGTGAAAATATTTGCGTTTTAAATGTTTTTTTTTTTGTTTATCCTTATATAGATATATAAAAATAAAATAAAAGGTTAATCTACTATTGCTAAACAATGAAATATTTGTAACGATGCTGATTTGTTTTGCCTCTCTCTTTCGCTTTTTGTTTTTCTTTCGCTATTGTGGACTTCGCCCCCTTCGGCTGTCGTTTTTGTTTTAAAAAATCTCAATTCGAATTTGCGTTGTTTATTGAATTCTCGAATCGACGTTTCTAATTCTTGAAACGCTAGCAAATGGCAAGAATGGAAGTCCATCGGTGGGAGGCGAAAATGACAAAGATAGCGCAACAACAACAACAACAAATCTTTGTGGCGTAGGTAGAACGGGGACGCAGTTTATCTTATTGAGTTGTGAATGTTGCAAGGACGATGAGATGGTGGAAACCCCCTGCAAAAAAAAAAGCAATTGAAACGACTGCTTTTTTCTTTTATTGTACGTACACTTGTTTTATGTACTGTGTCGCTACCCCTTTTGGCTAGACGCAAATTATACCAGCAGTGCCAACAACAAAATGAAACGAAAAAAAAAATAAATGCATAACTATTGTTTTATTGTTTGAAACTTTTACGAAAATCGACCTATAATTTTGAAGTTTTTCGAATTTTTTTTTTTTTTTTTGGCTTCGCTTAAACACCATTGTTTTTCGAGCTGTTTCTATCTGATAACGTATAAGAGGAGGGGCAGAAAAATTACTGTGATTTTATCGAGTTCTCATAACCCATATTCAACAGCCGAGAAATTCGATGGGAACGAAAAAGAATTAGAAAAACGAAACAACGACGAAACAACAATGCGGAAAATGAATAGCCGCTTCGAGTAGCATCGGGCGCATCGCCTCGATCAATTGATCGAGCTGCGAACCTACAACACAGCGGTGTAGGCAGGTCTATTATGCATTTATAGCAATCTAGAAAACGTTTTCAATGGAAGCATCTGATCAAGATGAGAGTAATCATTTTTCTTACAAGAAGGAAAAAAAACGAAAGGAAAAGAAATCAACGTAGACGGTGTCGTCAGGTATTGGCGTTCGCGATTTCTAAATACTTTTGTTATGCCGTTAACAATGTCAGAAAGAAGAGCTGGCTGTCGATGTTGCACCGATTGGTTTCCAATGACGATGGCAAAAATCGGTTTTTGATAGTTAAGAAAAAAAAAACAGTTTTCTACGATGTTTTTTTTCCTTATCTTTTGAACGTCATCCAACCGCAGATTCACAAGCGCTCAAGACTTAATAAAAATGGAGTCATAAAAGTACAGGTTGGCAATCAATGGCAAACTGTTAAAGAAGCAAAAAATTGGAATGGAGGCTCGGCTACGTCATTGCCAAATTTTAATGATTTTCAAAACAACACGTGACCTTTTCGGTTTAAGTATCGGGGATTTTTTTCCTGGTCACGAGAATCGCCTGATTCCCGGGACATTTCCGTGTGGCCAACTTCAGTTTGTTTCAAAATATCATAACGCATCAAACAGTTATTCGAGAACATTCGGCACGATAAGAGAAATGAACGGCAAAAGCAAAAACAAATGTGGGTGATTGGAAACCGGAATTGTTGCACGAAAAAAACCCGAACGAAGTGCATCAATCAATTTGCTGACGACCGTCCCTTCTACTGAACTGCTACTGGAACATCGCTATACATTAAACGTGAATAACGTCTAGAGGTACAAGGTTTTCTCGTTTACGGGAGGACCGCTAAGACTTCAAACTATTTAAAAAGGACGATTGCGAAATTCAATGGCTGAATTTAAAACACGATTCGATTTGAAAATGTGTTTTTCAATAGAAAAAATTCCTAATAAAATAAAATAGAACCCGGTGGAATGAATTCAATAATTGGTGATTATTCTGAGCAACGTATTCCAATTAACTGGGTTATTAAAACGCAAAACATAACGGATGGTAAGGTCACGCCGAATGCGTGACACTCGTGAGTTTCCTAATTTTAAAAACCCAAATTGCGTCCTAGCCATTACCCGATTAATTTCCTTTGCGCTTTTTATCTTTTCACAAAGTGTGACATGGCCGGGAAACAAAAAAAAATATGAAACATAATCAAAACTTACGGAACGGAATCCACGCAAAGACGGAACAAACAAAATCTCAGCAACCACAGAAGTGGAGGCGGGCTGTTGTTGACAACTCACACACACTTAAAAAACGGAAGCCAATAAACAATGCGAAAACAAAGCGGAGCATCACATGCGTTGAGTTACGAGGCGAAACTGAGCTAGTTGTTTCGCTGCCGCCTCCAGATCTTCCCTTTTGCTTTCCAAAAAAAACAAATCTCTCTCTCATTCACTGGAGCTTGTTAATCGATCGCTAGACAAGATTCTTCTTTCTTTCTTTAAAAAAAAAAATAAATAAAAAATTACATCGACTTGCGCGCGATTTAGGAATTTAGAGCAACCCAAAATGTGTGCTGCTTTCTCGCCGGCAGTGTTGCTGCTGGCTAAGGGAGTAGACGACTGACTCCGGGTGCTTGGTGCTTGCTCTGAACGCTGGCCATTCTTTGATTCTTTACAATTTTCGTGTTTTTTTTTTTTTTCTTTTCCTACCTACGTCTTAAGGGTAACCGGTTTTTTATGATCGAGTTTTATCACTTGGTGAAAAAGAATAGTAAAAAAAAAAATAATAATACAAGCAGTGAAACAGCCACACGAAAACTGCGAGACGTGCCGCTGCTGGGAGCTACGATACATTCTCTCGATACGGTAAATGGCCGCTTTCGCGGGAGTCCCGCAACAGGTAAGTGGCTCCCGCTGGTTTCCCAACTATTCCGACGATTAAATTAAATTCTTTTTCAATTGCAGAAATGATCATCATTTTTTTTTTTAAAGAAAAAAATCATAATAAACCGCGTTAGATTGCAGATGGGGGTGAAGGCGGGATAAAGTCCCGGTTATCAAGTGGCCTTGTCTATCTACGCTGTTAGATAGATCTCTATTCTAAAGCTAATGCGTCATTTGGTGGGCATGATGATAGACAATTACAAACGCTTAAATACATCAAGAAAAACAACGGAAAATGGAAACAAACAAGGAAAGCTGGCTGACAAAAACAAGCGACAGCAAACAATTTCGCTCGTTTTTCGAGAGGGGCGTCGAAACGGATCGATGCGTGAAATTAGACCTCCTTATTGCGGAGAAGGTTCCTTTTTTTTTTTTTTTTTTTTTTTTTTTTTACTTTTGCGCGTGACAAACAATTGTCCCGAAAATTACGTGGTCGGGGAGAGATGAAATCGCTCAAAGAAAGAAACAATTTTATGTTTAAAAAAATAATAATAATGGGGGTGGGGTGGTGTTTTCGTGCCGATTCGGTCAGCCATTTTTGCAGCTCGTAAGGATTTCTAGGCATCGCTTATCTTTTTGTTAGCTTTTTTTTTTGAAATGCTAATGTACAACGAGTTTCGCTCCATTAATTCAGACACGATCGGTCATTCCCAGTCTGAAGCGTCTAAGCCAAAAGTGACGATGATGCCACCTGCGCTGCATCGCCACGCGTTTAAGTTATTCGTACAAAACACTTTATAGTTACTACGTCACTTTAAAATGCTATCTTCTTTTTTTTTTGCTGGTGTTGTTGATGATTTCTAAGAAAAATGAAAGGTGGTCTTTTCAAAGTTAACCGAAAAATGCAACGGTAAAGGGGTGCGCTAGTTTAGTACCTAAGCTGACGCTAGATGTCGTGGCTACTCGGTTCAAATAACTGCAGTGATATCGTATCAAGTGTTGAACCTTCGTCAAATAATTTCAATCATCCCAAATGAATAAACGAGCTATAAGCATGTAAAATAGGGAGATCCGGACGGCCGGAAAGCGGAAGCAGTCGATCACGAATTTACTGAATAAATTCAAACTTTAACCTTGCAAAGTAACGATCACGTTTTTAATCAAGTTAGCGAAGGACTTCAACATCGTTTTTCGAAAGGGTGGTATTCTTTTGTTTGTTTTTTTAGGGTTTTCTTACCATTTTCACGGCAAACTGCTACGGTAGCTACCTTCTCTAACGTGTCGTTGGAATGCGCTCGCACACGCAACGCAATATCCCAAGATCAGTAGGGGCGTGACGCTTGTTTCCTCACGAAAACGTCGGCACGCATTTACAAGTGAACAGAACGATTCAAGAAACCTGTACGTACAATATCTTGTTAAATCATTTTCAAATTTTAGAATGATTTTACTATTCCTGACTTGCGCGGACTTGCGATTGAAATGCTCTTGATTTCACGATTGTAGATGTTGGATTTGTTGTTAAATTCAAGTCATGAAATGAAAAGGTAACATCCTACTTTCGATCTTGCGGCATCTGACTGATGGCAAAAACAGGGGGATTCCCGAGGAAAATAAAGAAACCTGCTTCACGTAATTACAGTTGAAACCCTCGGGTGTGGATAACAAAGACTACTGTGAAAACATTACAAAGAGAGTCTAAAAAAAAATGAAATATTCGATAGAGCAAGAAGATAAATACGAACGTCACACTTGAAAGGGGTAAAACGGCGGCAAGTTTCCTCTCAAAGTTTCCCCTTTAAAAAATAAAAACGGCTTTCGTTTTTCTTTAAAAGGAAAATGAAAAGTTAAGATGTTCTTAATCAAAAGGGTAACAGCCTCTTAAGGCATTTCGGATTTCTCGTTTCTCTTTGATTCATTTCCAAGGCAACTCTCCGTCTTCCCTATGAAACAGATTAACATGTAATAAAGTAGAATCGCACAGATCAGGACGTTAAACGCCTTCTGGAGAATTCAAATTTCGAAAAATGTTTTTAAGATTAAGTCTCGGGGCGTACGTCATTTTTTTGGAATACGACCGCATCGATAGCATTAGGGGCGCAACGATCTCCCTAAGATGTTATTACGCCAACATTATTCATCCCCGTTCGCGAGATGAATTTGCTCGCACGAAGATTGCGTGCGAAGCGTAATCGATCGACTTCCTCACGGACGCAATGAACGCACGCAGATGCCAAACAAATTTGCGACTTTCCATTTCGGTTTTGTGCGGAGGGCCTTCTTGTCTCTCGTTTTGCTCGTCTATTTCAATTCGGTTCGTATGGGCGTGTTATTTGTGTATGTGGCTTGTAACTCAAGACTCTGCCCTGCAGCCAGTTTGCAACCTGCTCTGTTAAATGGCCTTTATTCCTCTTGTTTTTGTTTTTTTTTGGCTGACGGATTAGCAACATCTACCAGTCGATGAACTTCTACCACAAAAAAACAAAAGCACCACCTTTCGAGGGCATTGCACATCTGTTGTTACCTTTTGATAACGTGCTACTCTAAATATGGGGCCCGCTGTTGTTGACCCCCTGCTGGAAGACTTGCGGACGGAACCCTTTCCTTTTTTTTTTTGTCTTAGAGCTTTTGCCAAATTTGCTTCAAGTGTTTTCACTTTCACGTATAACCCGTCACATCGATGCAACCCAAGGCCGCCGAAAAGACATGGAGCCGCAATTGTCCGTCAAACCTTTTCCAACGTTTCCGTCGGTCGACAGGTGGTCAATGGGTCCAAAACGCAGACAATAACCGGCACGAGTCGCCTTTTCATTTCTTTTCGTATCTGCGTTCCAATTGAATGCAACTCTTTTTTTAGCGAAAACATAAATCAACGTCTCTTTTCAATAACGAAAAACACTTTCTAATAACGCGTTTCAATTTCTTATTCGAAAAGGAAAAACATGTTGGCTACTCGATTAAAAGCTTGTTTTCTCTACGTGTAACACGCGTCAAAATCAGATCGCTCTTAAGAGATTGGGATCGTTGCGCTACGATATTTCTCGTTAAGTCCCTAGCGCGTTAACTGCCATAAAACCGCAAAAGAGAAACGTAAACATCGGCCTGTGCGCAAGAAGCTCTAATTCCACGTGTCGCATTACCTTCCTTCCTCCATTAACTGGAGTAAAGTATAGGGATAATAAAAAGAGGGAAATTTAAATTTAAAAAAGAAAAAAACTTGATTCCGACTGCGTTAAGATGCGAGTTCATTGAACCCGAGATGGAGAAGTTGAGGATCGTTCAACAACGGACGGTACCTCCCGCTGCACTATTTTTTAATTCAACGCTATCCAGGAGGGGGTTAACGATAGTCGACACTTTCCTTTTCAACCGGTGTTTCTCTCGAGGAGTAAAATGAAACGCAATAAAAGAATGTTATTTACGGATCAATTTGTCTACTGGTATTTCCACCGCTTTGAAAAACAGAGACGATTTCAAAGCGATTTTTTTTTAAAGAATCAAATGGCCTTGCGGTGGTTGGAATAAAATCATTGAAGGTCTTAGTAGCAGGTGGTACGCATATCACAAGAGCTTCGCATACAAACGCATTTCGAGTTACTTGACACTAGCGAAGCAGAAGCTCGGCCGGTAATTCAAGAGGCGCACGTAATGAATAATAAATGTTCCCGAAATTTAATGAGATTACGAGGTATGTATAGCGGGGTCCAGTTCAATGAATCAAGTTAACGGCCAGAAGTTGGAATAAGTAATTCGAATTGGTGGACTATTTCTACACTTGACAAAGGTTTTAAAAAAAGTGAAGACGCCATTACTTTCCTCCTGGGGCGGCACGTTAGACGAAACCAATTAAAAACCGTGATACAGGCGCTGGTCGGTAATCAAAGGAATGACGTACAAGATTCGAAAACAACAAAAAGGAGGGAGATGCGTTAGAGGAAAGGGAATCTTCAATAACAGGGAGAAAGTGAATATTGCGCAATAATTATTCCTTTAACTCTGGTGCTACCGTGTGAACTGCCGTTACATTGCACCAACTGCGGACGATCAAATTACAGTAATAAATTCATTGTACCGTTCATGGCTTTTGACAATGAAGTTATTAGGGTCTTTAAAAAAAGCCATCCTTTTCTTAAGCAGACTTTGTCATCTGTCATTTTGCAACACGACGGTCAATTTCATTTCGCCAGACTTTTCTGAAATGCCCTGCTTTCTCTAGTTCTGATTTAATAACAGCATTTGGCACCGATAAATGTCAACAAATAGGTATGTCGGCACACAATAAGAAACGAGATATCGCACGAAATAAGATGCGTGTTTTAAAAGGACAATAATTACAGTTAATGAGCCAGTTTGAGTGACTACCACACGGGTGGCCAAATAACCAAAAAAAAGAGAAAGCACAGCAATTATGAATTTTTTTTTTTTGGCTTTCTCTTTTACCATTGCCAAAAATGAATCAAAATTCGCCAATGGGCAGCACGTCGCACTACATACTACGCAATAAAAGACTGTTGGTGGCCCGTTCAATTAACTCGCCCTCAGCTGTCCCCCCCCCCCTTCAATGTTTCTTTTTTTTTTCGCCAGAGACAGCGGAAATGTCAAACTGCGATTGGCATCAACACACCGTGTCATTTGTCGGCATCAATCACCGTCTCAGAATTTGTTTCCAAACATCGCCGTGTCGCGACACAGACACCACAAAACAGTGGCATGTTTTCCCCGTATTCCGAGTCATGTAAAAAAGCAAAACAAAAAAAAGGGTAGCACAGAAGCTACTAAAAGACAGTAGTTATAAGTACAGGGTTTGGGCTGTTTAATGAAGTTCCAGAAGCGTAAATTTTTCAAAATAAAATATAACCCCCTCCGAAAAAAGAAAAGGGTACGAAATGGTTGACTTGTTTTTAGGGTACAGTGAAAGTTTACGAAAAAGATTAGCGACCATTCTGCCCTTAAATAATGGCCGGTAAAACTTCAAAAATACAAAACAAAACTGGAGAAAAAAAAAAATCACTATCTTTTCACTGTGGCATGACATGGAATTCCTATTTCTGCTAAATATATACACAGGGTGGTGCATTCAACATTTTCCTTCGCAATCTATGTAAATCGCTTTTGTAACGCAGAGAATCAACCCCCTCCGCTGTTTGTCTTTTCAATTCCGGCCGATTGGTTTTTCAACTAGTCCAAACGTAATTCTAATAAATTGGTTAACGCTTTGTGAGTTTAAAACAATACATGTTTTATGCAGTTGACAAGCACAACTCGCCTGTTCAGCAGGCTGGTTACAATTGACTACTAAAATATCTAGCTGGAATAAATTAGGTCTTCGGGTCACTGAATCTTTGCTATCGCATTCGGTCGATGTAATCGAAAGATTGAGTTTAGAAGAGATAAAACAAAAGGGCGGTTTTAAAAAAGCGGTTTTAGGACGATGAAAATCATGGGCGTCTTAACAGGCAAGACAGCGTAATCATCACATTTCATGAGATTAAGACATCTTGCTTATTAATTGCTCGTGATTTCATTGTCAAAAGTAAATTCGTTTTTTTTAAGTCCTTCACGAGTATTCAGTCACGAACTGGGAGAAGGTCTTTCCTTGCATCATAATAATTTAAAAAAACTACATCAAATTTTTTTTTTGGGGGGGGGCGTTCAGGTAATGATATCCTTGAATAAAATAAATTTGGCGGAAAAACATTTGTTCTTTACAAGTTACGACAAAAAATGGCCTTTCTGATCCCCCCCCCTTCCCAATTACTAGACACTTTTATTGTTTAATTAACAGATTATTTCTTTTTTGGCTGGCGGTAGTTTAAAAAGCTTGTCTATCAAAATATTCAACAGGTAAGAAGACGAGAAAAAATAACGCGTTAAAGATTGAACCGCCAAAGCGGTTTACTGATTTCTCTTCGAGGTGCATTTGAAGCGCGGCGTGCTACTTATCCCGCATTGCGTGAACGGGCATCAGGGTAGATAAGTTAAAGACCACTTGTCAAACGTTACGTCAAAAGTGAGGAGCCAATTACAAGAGCTTTGATTTGCGACGGTCAAGAAGGCGAATCAAAATGGCTCGAAATATTAGGTTCAAAATATCACACCTTGGTCTTGCACGAACGCATTTTCATCAGAAGAACAGGGGCAAGGAAGAAGCGCGAAAAATTAAAAGCAAAAGGTGATCTCTTTTCGTTTGTGAAGTGGCTCGTGGCAGGGAGCTACAAGTTGGCAGCAAACATCAATTACAAACGCAATGGGAAACCAAGAATTTCACCTGATTTCTACGAAAATATTAAGCAAAACGCGGGGTGTTTGACGCTAGTGAGGAGAATTATACGAGTAATAAAAAGAGAATCTAAAGAAAGTAGGAATAAAAAAACGAAAACCAGGTAAACAGATTTTCGTATTTTTTTTTCTCTTCAACTTGCTCGACGGGTGGTAGGTTTTCGCTTTACTGATGATCGTCTGATATGATTACACATCGTGGAGCGTAACCTACATAGACGACCACACACTCCACGCAAAGTAAAAGTCGAGAGACGCAATCGACTGACCTATAACTGACCCGAGATTATACAGAAGCACATCTTGTTTCTCTTCTTTTCCAGTCCATCGACACCTTAAAATAAAATAAAAAGGTGTGTATTCGCTGGCCACGATGCTGGAAGTCATCATGGCGGCTTACAAACAAACAAGCAAAAAAAAAGTGGTCAGTTTTATTTGCCTATAATAAGGACGGGGGACCGCAGCGTGTGTGGAAATGCTACAACCAAAAAAAAAAAGGCCATCCAGGAAGAGGATTTTGATATTGATAGTTTTTTTCGTTTCGGCAGCTTTTTACAAACAAGGTGTAGGTGGCTATTACGTGGCGTTTCGTTTGAAACGTAACACGCACATTAAGGACACACTAAAGCAAGATAGGATTGCGACAGAAAAAAATGTATCATTTTGTCGTGTGTTGTTGTGAGAAGTGAAGGTAAACTGGGGACAACAAGGACGCCCTCGTTTGAAATTCTAACGTTTAAATTGCGAGCGAGTAGACGAGTCGCATTGCAATTAGGGAAAAATCTAGGGCATCATTTCTACATAATTTTTCGATTAGCCTTCATTTTACCTACTGGAAGGGAGGCAGAAAGGAAAAAAAAGGGGTCAGCAACGTAGAATCGCCACTTGGAGAAAGAGCCATCGAGATATAGTCTTTGTTAATTGAGGAAATGCAATGAATAATAAAAACAAACAGCAAAAAAAAAAAGGTCTGGCTGCGTTTTTGGGTCAGAAAACGTTCCAACTTTGTCGATGCGCGGTCAGTCAACTTTCTCAAACACGTTACGACCATCGCGGATAGCTTTCCATTACACTAGAGAATCCGCTTTTCTAGAGGAAAACAAAAATGGCTTCTTCGGAAAACGCGAAAGTTACGACCGAGCATCATAAGAAGACGCTTATAAATCACATTAGAAAAATACAAATCGAAAGAGTTGGAACAATGTTCTTCTGTAATAATAAAGGAAATCATAATTTTGATTTCGATCCCCCCTTTCACGCATTTCCGCTGTTTCCCATAAACCATAAAGACCCAACATCGGGCGAACAGTCCGAATTTTATGAACAATTTACGAGTTCATAAAAAAAAAAAGATGGAAGGCAGTACGAAAAACCCTTCACCCACCAGTGATGAGTAAATAAAAAAAAAGGACGGGAACGAGCAAACATAACGCACGAGCCGCTTTTGACAGGTCCAGCTCTCATCCCGGCCGACGGTTCGATTAGTGCCCCCCATGTCCGCTTAGTACAGCACTTTTGTCGGAAAGGATTTACACCCTGCTATTTCCAAACAACTAAAAGCCAAAAGAACCGGGTTTGCGCACAACAATACACGTTTAATAGAGCCACGTAAAAGCCGTTGCCATAAAATCATGAAATGGTCTTTGTCAATAACAAAAAAAAAAAAAAAAAAAAGGCTTACAAAAATTGGAAGCACGCTTTCCTTTAATAAACAGGGAGATAAAAGAATAGCAAATAAAAAAGAATCCTGAAAAAAAGGAAACATTAACACTCAAGAAGATTGAGATCTTCAAAGGGTTTTACGAAAAAAAATAGCGACAGTTATGTCACATTAGAGATTTCCTGGAAAACTGACTGATGGAATTCGTCGGAAGTGTAATTGAGATTACGCTGAGCGAAACGTCCAATGACGTTAGCTTCGGCACGAGCGTGATTCCAATGTTCAAGCCACCAGCTATCAGGATTGACTTTTCCCGTAACGGGATGAGTTGGAGGCAAGCAACTATAATGTGTAGTATCTACAGAATTGGGTCGGGAAGAAAACCCAGCATCCTCTTCAGATTGCTTGCGGTAAATTTCCGAACACAAAAAACATTCAAACGATTCAACAAAATTCTCTTTTTCAAAGTCCTCATCCTCGCCACCTGCACTCCACGTTCGACTTTTCATGGCATCAGTTAAAATCCTATTCTCTATCGTTCCCTGCGTTTTGTGGACAAGCATGTTGTTGTATGCTGCGTCATCCCTATTCAAATAGTGCAAATGGGCAGCTAAAGATTCTGGCGATGTAAAATTCCACACTGAAAGAACTGAGTTGTTATTCGGCGCCCAATCCTAAAACGATCAAACCAAACATAGAGCTTTGCAGGGATTTGGAATAAGAGCAGGGATTACTTGGACTGAAGGAGATCCCAAATAAATCGGTACTGAGCCAAGTGACAGTGGACGCCATAGCTTTTCGGTGATGTAATCCTCACCCATCGCATTTTCAAAAGCGATAGTGAATTTATACTTGGCCATAAGTCGCAAAAATTCTTTGTCGTTCATTGCATCAGCAGGATTTTCTAGACTGAAAAGATGGAAATTTCAATGCCTGTTGGACTGGGAAAAGTATTCTACCTAACTGTGGTGGGAGACGTTTGTTGTTTAGACATTTTCCGTAAGAGTCTATGTCGATAAACTTTTGGAGAGCTGTAACATACAAGTCACGATCCGAGGGAGCATCACAAGAAGATTGGACATAAACCACTGGTGAAAGACCCTCTCGAGCTAGGATTGCATTCTTGTCAGCAACAGAAACAAAATAGTGTTTGTCTCCATTTTCATAAACCGATAAAAAAGAAAACAACAAGGGCTTTTGAATATCACTATTCATCAACATGAAGAAACAGGGCTAATACCTGTAAGATCACTCAATTTTGGTAAGCTCAGGAGTGTCAAAGGAAAACTTGACTTCCTACTCCATGTCGCTGTGTAACTGAAGAGGGAAATCAAAGGATAATAGCAAAAAGACGGATTGTTTTTGGGAGACTCTTCGTGAAGTAAAGCCCAGTCATGCCAGGGCTGACGTGGTATTGGTAAATCAAGAGGGGCAAAACTGCTACCGTAAAAAACAATTGCCTACAAAAGTATCCTGTCGTCTTATAATCCTTGCATCCAAGGAGAATATACAAGCACATGGTCTGATATAGAACAGCACCTACCTTGGTTTTGGAATGTGACAGGTATGTTCGGTTTTCTGTAAAGAAACATGTTTGCTCTCCACACGTCCTCCAGTTCCCTGTTTCTCCAGTGAATGATGTCCACCACAAAATAATTGAGCTTTTTGATTTTTCTTCAGAACTAAACCAGCCACAATGGACCTAGAAGGAAGGTATCATATATTCACATTTCTTACTGTTATGCGTTAAAATAAAAATTACCATGGCAAGGCTTTGTATAGAGATGTAGTACATTAGAACCAAAGGTGTAGACATGCCTTTCATTTTACGGAAATGAGCTTAAGGATTCGAAGGAAACCAAACTCATCAAACACCCGGCATACGAAAAAAGAACACCACATGCACGAATAGTCAGTCAGCTGATTACTTTGCTTTGCTCGTTTGCATATTTGAAGTCAATTATACTAGTCGTTTCCATCTAGTGTCGATAAATGACAATAACATTTCAAAAAGAACGCGCGCATTCTGAAGGCAATTGGGTGAAATGTGTATTAGCAGTACTCGTATTTTGCAAGTGAAATGAAATGTATGATGTAGCAAAATGCATAATGAAATAAAATTTATTCTAAGTTAGCACATCGCAAATTTTCCAAAAATTTTACAGGAAAAGTTATCGTTCTTTTCTTTAAATACGGACAATTTTTTCCTGTTTTTTTTTAATTTCCTCCCACAACAAACTTCTCCTCCCTCTTTTAGTTTTGTTTCTTTTCCCTACCTTTTTTTTTGTTTGTGGTTAACGACGGCAAAACGCGGCGGCATCGTTTGTGAAGCTCTTTCCCCCCTTCTTTTCCTCGCCGGATAAAGCCTGTGTATATGTATTTATATATAAACTGGGATGGCGAAGGGGTGGCGGATTCCTACACGATGATTGGGCAGGTTAAGAGGAAATGCAATAGGAGGCAAAACAGACCACCATCAATCCGTCGATTCAGGTCCAACCAAAACTGACCTTATCCCTTCTTGTGTCCAAATAGTACCATCGCAAGAAAAAGGGAGAGTTTGACACTCCGGCAAATTTATTATTAAAGAAAAAAGAAATTTTGAAAAGTTTAAATCATCAAATGCTACATATAGACACGCTGTTGTGTGTATAAAATAAAAGGTCAGGTGGTGGCGGATGTGTAACACAGACAACCCTTTGCCATTTCTTGATTGACGATTGTGTATAACATTCAGTTGAGTTATTACCAACACGCTCCATCTTTATGGCAGTTCAAATAAAGCGCTTTCGCTATGAAAAGAGAAATGGAAAACAAAAAAGACGTAACGAACCGCTCGATTCTTTCAAGACGGGCAAACATTGAAGAGTTAATAGAAGAGTCTTAATTATGTTTTGGTTCATAAAGAGAATAATGTTTGATGTACGTCACTTCTTGCAGCTGCTCTTCTTTTCATGTTTTTTTTATTTAGTTCATCATCTATCTTTTTTTTTTCACTAGATCCCTTTCGGATCCCTTTTCTCTTACCCGCGTATTGTTTCTTATTCGATTCGGCTTCTCTCAGAGGCGACATAAAAGCTGCTGAAGTCGTTTTTTAGCTGCCCGCCTTCAGGCCGGGCTTGCCTAAACACAAAACAACTAACCGTCCTTCCTCTCTTTACGTTTATTATTTTCCATTATTCGCTATGCGTTCAACGTTTCAAAGGATGTAGACTCTACTTAATCTATTTATGATACACATTTCATTTACTTTGAAAAGAAAGACCCGAGAACAGAAGATAGAGACTTGCTTCAAGCTGAGACTCACCAACTCTATGCCAAGAATTATCCTTAAAGTATACTACAAAAGAATAAGATGGTACACTTCTTTCCATCATCGGGTGGAGGCAGTCGCACTTGTCATCGCCATATAACAAGAGGGGAACAACAGGGGTCACTAGCAATGACAAAAAGGGGATTGATGTCGGCTTCTGTGAGCGATTAGCAACGCTTGTGTCGCCTGCCGTACTGTCATAGTGACACGCAATAACAGGTAAATTTACTGATAATCATCTTGTTGGTCGGAGGGCGCAACCGAATGACGTTGCTCTGCTCAGTGCGTTATTGCGTGGTGTCCTCGTAAAATCGTGCGATGGAACACCTGTATATCAAAAGTAGATTTCAGCAAATCGCTGGATTCCTAGAATTCTACGGTGGCTTAGTTTGCGGTTTGACGTACATAGAGAGAGCGCTTCTGTTCAAAGGTTACCGCATCTTTGAAAATCTATAGAAAAACAGAATCACCAACTGATTTTCTTTCAAAACCTTTGTAGCCAGATGGCTGATAAATGGTAACTTTACGTTAATTCATGCCTTGGGTAAAACAGAAAAAAATCGAAGCATACCAGAGAAGAATAATGCAACACCTTGCATCGATTTGTGAAAACAGGTGTCGGGGACTGGTCAATAATCCAGGAAGAAGATGAACAACAAAAGGCGACTTCCTTGCCGGAAGGCTCTGGCCGCAATCACCTGATGAAATACAGATCAAAATCCAAGTTTGGCTTTACACGCTGTACAAGTGTTTGCAGCGCACAGGAAGCAGCATGTTAGGTGTCGAGAGACTTTGCCTTTCGGTGATGAATAGCTTAATGATTCCTGAACCAAATTTTGTTTTTAAGTTCTCATGAATTATTCAATCACTCGCGTATAATGGCTCTGTTACCTTGGCTTCTTCGCGTTGGCAGGCTGGTACAATGGCCGAGCAATGTTTACAATAGTTATTTGAATGCCCAACTGAAACGGAAAGTCTACATCCACGTCAATGTTGTTTTTCTGGGGCACAAGATAAAAACGTAAACCTACGGAAAGAAGATGGACATAAAAATTTCTTTTAACTCTTTTTTTTTTTGAATAATCTTACTGGAAAAAAGGGTCCATGTTGTGTAGCAGTCCAAGGATTTGAAATGTTCGAGCAATGTCGATGTTACCAGTGTTTCTTGCTCTGCTGATGGTCAGTCGCGCCAGGAAGATAAAGGGTAAACACAGTGTCTGTGCGCATAACATTACGGAAAAGAATCAGAGGCTTTCATTTTTCCTTTCTCCAGAGATGAAGGCTATAATTAGGCGTTCTTCTTCTTTGTTATTAATGATTTCGTATTCACCGGCACGTGTCGGTCAAGAACACATCTTTATTTAGCGGTGTACGATTCTTTTCTATTTCTTAATGAAACCTTTTTTTTTTTTTTTTTTTTTTTTTTTTTAGATTTCTTATCCACATTAATGCGAGGATTACGAATCTTGGACTCGATCGGCCTGCATATCGCCTATGATTTACGGGGGCCCATCGATTCGATTCGCCTTTAGTTCTCTCAAATTTTGAAATTTCATTTTGAGTTTTGCCTGAGATCATCCATCGAACGAACGGCATTTTCTATTTTTCATTTGTTAGTCAATGCGATTAGATATGGTCACCATCTCTAAAAGACGGTGACCATGTGCGGCGTTTGCCGAAAGTGAGCACACGTCGAGGAACTCCTGGAGTGCGAACGACGTGATACCACATTCGTAAAAAAGGAGACAGAGCGCTACCTCAGAAATAAAAAGAACTTGAAATAATATCCGTGAATAAACCCAGCGGATCGAATTGGTGAATCGGACATTGGTTTTTTTTTTTTTGTGTGTGCGAAAAATCCAATTTTCAAAAACGCATTTTGTATAGGAATTTAATGATACATAGCCTCCGTATCAATGTAAGTCAACGTACGCCAATAGTTTTTCTTGTAGCTCTGCAGTTGTCCGCAATTTTCTGTTTGGTGGGTATATCTGAAATTTATAGTAGCCTAACTTTGATTGACATTTAATTTTTTTTTACAGAAACAGCTTACCAGCTGTGCGAAATTGGGTAGCTTACAAGAAAAACCAAATGCAAACATCGACATTACAATAGTTTCCCGTGTTATTGCAAAAAGCTAGACAGTTTCAAGCTAACGCACTGCATACGAATTGCAATTGCCAATCGAGTTTTCCGGACATATAAATATTTGATGCGTTCATCCAAACCCTAGGTGGTAACATTACCATTTTTGTGACTGTCTTATTGATGGATGAGTCTTCACAGTAGGTGCGTAGTTTCGTTTTCTTAGAGACAAGTTCCAATCAAGATCCAATCCTCTTTAACATCTAAGACGTGGGTCTACTAAAAAAAAAAAATATTGGAGAAGATACGCGAGTTCTTATTGGCATATCGTGCCACGTCGTCAGCTGACACACTGATTGATCAATCGGCAAGCCGTTGTTTGCACCAGGGAACCTCATCCATCACGCACTTGGGAGTTTATTTGGTTAAGGCTAGACGATCCCATCGATAACTCAATAGACGCGTGGGCTGGAACAAGTGTGGAAGGCAATTGGATGGGTTCTGTCTACTACTATCCTTTACACTGACCACTTCATTTTCCATGTCAATTTCTAAATTAAGAGAAGGGTGACATTCAGGTACAGCCACCTGAAAGACGAAGATGGAACAAGCAATCAGCTAAATTCGTGTGGGTCGAGAATGTGTGACTGTTTGATGCGCACTTTAAAATATCGAATGTAAAATTCTAGTTACATTAAACGCGCATCGAAGAAAACCCCCCAAAATTAATACCTAAGTGGCGATGCTGGACAACAAATTGATCCTGTCCGTCCTGTCTTATATAGCGAACCCCATCAAATTTCCAGCCAATGCTTCCGACTACGGATGAACATAACAAATGACGAGTGATTTGTCTATAGCTACACGCCCCTCAGTTAGGTTAACATTTCAATTTCGCGCAAACAGAATATCATTTTGGCCCAATTTTCGTACTGGAACACATACGGTTTCGGCTCTTCCCTCAAAGACCATTTGTCAAACTTTCAATGGAAGGGATAGCTGTTCTGCAAATGGAACATCCTTGTGGGTCAGCCATGATACGTATCAAAAATAAAGTTTGCGTATTGTTTTCTTACTACAATAGCGGCGCGGCTTTTTCCTTTTGAAAAAGTAACAATGACAACATGTGCGGTTTAGTTTGGAAGAAAGATGATTGCCGATAAGCGGCTACCTCTTCAGAAATGGACGAAAAGGGAAACATAAAGAAATGCGAAAGGCGAAACGAACTAACTTATTGAAAGCTACGGCAAAATACAAAACAGCTAAATTAGTTTTCAAAATGCCTTTCATCCAAAACACCAAAAGTGTAGAATAACTTTAGAAAAGAAAGAAATTAGATAATTAGAATGGACTTACATTTGAACTTCAAGCAAACCCGATGAGCCCAGTGTTGTAAATTCCAGGCTTGTCCATGTCTTTCCAGCTATTTCTTTCACGAAGGATGACGCTTTGAAATATAGCGGGCACGTTCCGTGCTCCTTGCCCGTCTGGGAGTCAGACTATCCAAAGCAGAATTGAAATCATTAGACCAAAAATAAAAGCTGTTCTGTTCTGTGAACTATAAACACATCCCCAAAAAGGTCAAATCCATGCGTCTTCCATAACGAATGAAATGTTGGATAATTTTAAAGGAACTGAAGTATGACACTGTGTTCCAAAACAGGCACAGGCTCAATGCAAATGAGACTAAGGCAACAATAAATTCTACCACCCGAATGGTTAGAAATATTAAGTCCAGAAAAAAAAAATAAAAAATATGAATGCAGTTAAAGTATCACGGCAGGGTCGGGGGATAGGCTAAACAGAAAAAGTTCCATGAGATGGTCAGGAAAGCCGGACATCGTGGGAGGGCCGCTGTCCGCCAGCAGAATCACTTACGACTTTCGCTTGTCCTTCCTTCTCGTTCAAACATAAGAAACGAACACCGTAATCTAATTCTATTCTATTACTCAAATAATCTTTTAGCACAACATACACACCGTAGAGTTCCAGACAAAAACCCAATCGATTTGCCTTTTCTTCGAGGGTTGGCCGCTGTTGTTTTGGTGACAGTGGTTGTCAGGCAAGTGTCAGACGGAACTACCAACTTGTTGTGAAATGGACCTTGATTAGACAAACAAAATAAACAATCAACTTGGGTGGCATGCAATAATTAACTCAGTAGCTATCTCTTCATTGCAGGTCTCATCAACTAAGTGTGGTCACATTCCATACCTTTCGATATCTCTTCGTTTGTGAACAAAATTCACAAAAATTGTTTTCCCTTACTGTCGGGCGGAAATGTGTGATTTCTTACCTCCCCTAGTTTTTTCTTTAGTCGCATGACCGCAATGACGACGTTTTGAAACTATTTTTGCAACAAGTTGTTCATGATTGCCGACAAATGACCATTCACCAACAGCACATTAGAGAAAATTTGACATTTCCTCTGCTTTTTGTTTTGTTTTGCTGATTTTCCCGATTGCAACGGCCAAAGTAACACGGACGACATGACTAAAAATAAATCCCTCGTAAAGGGATTTGTAGCCGCTTTCAAGGTTATAGCAATTTCAGTTCCAATAATAACCGAAGGGTTAGCTCCATTTGAAACCCCATCAAAACTTTCCTAACCTAAACAACAACAACAACAGCAGAGAAAATTGAGGATAATCATCAAACAAGCTCACAATCAACTGTACGAAAACAAGCAAAAGAAGTTAGAAAGATCTCTTTCTCTTTAAAAAAAAAAAGGAAAAGCGGCTCCGTTTTAATTTAACTAACATCTGCTAAACTCCTCGTTCTGTGCGTGATTGATTGGGTCCTGGCGCCTTTTGCGAAAGATGATAGAATCGCATGCGCCAATCAGCTACACACTCTTTGCGCAAAAGAAGCGCTGAGTGTAGTTACCTGAAACCGATGTAATCAACACAGCGTGTTATGAAAGCCGCAAACATCTTTACCTCAGCTTTGAGTACCAATTTCGCACTCGTTTTCCTTGTTTGCTTATCTACATAAATTGCCCGTGCGTGATAGACGAGAGGACCGGTTCCCTTTCAAAGGCAAAAACACGTACCCCTATTCAAAGAAAAGTCCATTATTTAAGCGACAACTAATAGTAACTCAGTTGAACGTGTTAGTAGAAAGCTGATCACAAATTAAGATTAGCCATGTTGCAGCAGCAATACAATAACAAAAAGCAGCTGTAGGAAATTGACCCTGATCATAACAGAGATTTTAAATGAAGTCAAAGAAAGAAGGCCAGTAGGTCACACAAAATTGAAACTGTATCACACGTCTTGTTAGAAAGCATGTGTGAATTACGGTATGATGCCTTGTAAATGAATCTACGGTTGTAATATTACAAGCAAATGAAACAGGGCACATAGAATTCCGCTAGTCTTAAGGCATGATGACTTTATGAATGAACCAACTCTCAGCGAATTCATCTTACGTGGAAATGATAGGTATAGCATATGGATGGGAATAATTACTTATTTTGAAAAATGGCAGAAATAAAAGCAGAGGTTGAAGGTGAACGTCGGCACCCCTTACAATTCAACATGTTATTTTCGGTCTGTTATCCTCTTTTCTGGCTATAGACAAGGCTAGATTTCTCTTCATTAGTCTCTTCATTTGAGTCATCAAAAGGATGTCAAAAGAGCAATCAAACAATTCCCTTTTCTGAATACCCTAGACCACCCTACACGACCTCGTCCCATGCTAGACACAAATTTGATTGTCAAAGACACCGACAACGTAACCACCTCGTTATTGTCTATGTAAATTCTGCTTACCTCAAGTTTCACATGGTCCAAGTACGTCACACGAGGGTCCTTTTGAATTGGGTTGAACAAGGTGATGACTTGTTTACACTGGAATATAGGGCAGTCGGCCATTGTTCTACTTCGGATTTTGATTTCACTTTGGTCCTTTTAAACACAGTCATTTAAACGAAGCTACAGATTAAAGCGAACTTGATTCAAATGCCAGTAAACAAAATACAAACTGTTTCGGTATGTCACTACTCCGCTACTGGCCATTAATCCCCTAAAGAAATTGGAGGAGAAGTAACGAAAATGGATGCCACGTAACATTGCTTGTTTCTTCAATCGTCTTGCACACCCTCACCCTTTACTTTAATTTTGTTTTTCATTTCGTTGCTAAAAAATTGAGAAAGTAAGAAGGAGCGATAAGAAAACAAAGGCGACAATCCGAATCCAATTAGGGACAGGGAGACTAATTTACCTGTCTAAAGAAAGGGCATTTTGTGACCTATTTCCCTACATAATTTCACGTACTTGTAAAGCAACGACCGTTAAGGAAAACACGTCAGTGTTCTCGAACGTCCCTTTAAACATTTTACGTTTACAGTTACCCATAGCTGCAACAAACAAATATAAATTTCGAATAACAAATATTACGCACCGATGAGCACAAACTTCCGGCTAGTTCACGACAGAAATTGGCCGATCGAGACGGACCTTCTCAGTTTACAACGCGCACGCGTGGATCTATGGCTTCGTTTTAAACTGAAAAATTCGTTAGATCAACATACTATATTAGACGATGGGTGCATAGTATACTAAACAAAAATGCATAAAAGGTAAAGCACCGTCCAACCAAATGCCCGCATAGGGAATAGTAAACAGGAAGAAAACGGTGGTGGATCAGGTTTCACCACCTTCAGAAACACGAAAACGTTGCAGTTTGGTTGCCACTCGATCGGATCTTCACGGTCATCTGTATCTCTATTCACCATCTGCTGTTTGCCCATCAATTTATTGGCCGGTCACTAAGAAACTTTTTTATTTTCAATTCCAATTCCCACTTACGTCGTTTTTGAATAGCTCATTTCCTTACGTTCCGGGTTTGACGTTCTGGGAAATAAATGCAAATGTCAACATCAGATATTTACAAAATCGATTACCTTTTATCCTTACTCAATTTCTTGACAGTTACGAAAATCAAGAATTTGAGGAGGAGCAATATTGGTGGGACGCAGCAACACAGGTAACCCATCCAGGTGGTCCCTACGGTGGCGCTCAAGTGTCGCCTCATTTAAGTGCAACACAATACACACTGTAAAAACAGAAAAAAAAAAACGATACGTCTGCGATGATGCTAGCCATTGAAATCAACACGAGCCACTTCCGTGGTCAGCACTCTGCCCATTAGATTGCTGTCGGTCGTTGCTACCTTTATCCAAATGAACGAGAGTGGAAGGTAACGGAAGGAAGCACGGTTGACTGATAAGTTTGCTGTGCAAACGATGATATCTTGATTGTAAATTAGTAATGCCTTTCAGCCTTCGTATCTTACCTTTCTTCTAAACCAGTCTTGCGACATTGAACTCACCTATGCCTTTTCACGGATTGAAGAGATTTCAGATTTTTATCTCCTGATTTCCGTTCACTCGTCCACACCCCTTTCTGCGTATCCGCCCTGATAAGGATGAACATTTTATTACACCGTTTATTTCTTTATAAAACCAAAAACCTTTAGCTACTGCTACTATCTTATTTGATCGAGCAATAAGAATGGTAGTGTGCATCACATAAATACGTGTCATTCTTATTCCCATCCTATCCATCAATACAATCTCTAACTTTAATCAATTTACAACCCCCTTACCTGCCCTTCACGTCTTATTTTAAACAAATGGTGGCTAGTTTTTGTGCACTGGTCAACTGCCCAGTTTGCAACATCTAAAGCCTTTGTTTTCCTTTTTCCAAGTTGAGATAGCAGAATTAGTAAAAAGAAAAGTAGACAGGAAACTGGAATTGTAAGCCACTTTCTACATTAGCCCGCTTTAAAACGCGCGTCAACAGCAGGTGCTGACGTCAACTTCGAAAATGGACAGTAACTGGTCCGTCTGTACTCTCTCCAACGGACGACCCTTTTTTTTTTTTACTGGAAACCCATTTCATATGCGTCGTCGTGTAATCACATGAAATATTCTATAGAAAACCAAAGCGACAGCACGCGACATCTTTCTATACAAACGAATAGCAAACACGGAATAGCACGGATCTATAAAGGGTGTATAAGAATTTACCTGCGCTTCTAGTAAACAGCAGATGGTCAGAACAGCATGAAACACCGGAAGATAACTCCCCCCCCCCTTCTTACCTTTCACCGCGAAATCTGCTCGTTCTGGTTTTTAGAAACTGCACATTGCGTAGATAACAAGAAATGGTTAAAAAAATAGATTACATTTATTAGAGATCTACTGTCTAATAAACCGTTTCGAAATTTCGATGCGGTATAAGATGAATTTTAGTGAAAACGTACCTTCAACCGAAGAAGCTTCCGCATTTCATTTGATTACATCCAGTGTACCATTTCACTACGTCGGTATGAACTCCAAAAAGCAGGAAAACTTTCAAACAGATAACAATAAAAGGAGCATGATTTATAGAATACAGCAGCTACGGAAGCAAATCCCACATTTGAAAATCAAGTTGAGCTCATCAAACGATTTTTATTGTTTCTAAACACGCCCACAGCAATTACCTGTGAGCCAGCACAAAACACAAGCACCGTACGAAGCTATTGAACGTCGGTGTTTCGATTGATTGGCTCGTAATGATGAAAAGTAATCCCTTCGTAAAAAATGAAGAAACTCATGAAATAATACCTGAAAATACCTGCCGGTTCCACCCATCGACCCCCAAACCACACGCAGCAGCTCACATAATACGCTACCAACCACCGTACTGTCCGTTATCATTTTTCATTGATTCCGTTATCCACTTTACACCTTAACACGTACTGCAGTCTACTAACGACCAGAAGAAGTCACTGAACTGTCAATAGAAATCTTTGAATGAGGATTGATTTAATTTAAAATGTTCCCATACCTTGTGCAGAAATCAAAACGTTGCACTACATCCTGTTAAGATACGATTGTAGCAACAGGTTAGACACCGTAAAGGACGATGCGTAACAAGCCTGAAGACAACCTGCTGCTTAACACCAAACGGAACTGCTGCGAAATTTAATTAAAACCCAAATCCACTTCCCTTTGTGCTCCCACTTTTTCCAAATGACATTTTCCAAATCCTTTATTCTTTGTACGTGTTCCAGGATGTTGAGTTGCAAATTGCTATTTGAACCCCTATAAATTTTATTGTGCTTTTATTTCAACAAATAGCGATAGAGTGAATTAGCGAGTACTACCCATCTCGTAATATTTAAATAGTAATATAATATCTGTTATAATATTTAACTATATTCTCTGTTTAACTCCGAATTGAATATAAACCGCAGTCGTGTTTTATCCAGTCTCGTAGGTCACAGATCAATTTACGAAGGTACTAGAAACTGTATCGGTTTCTACAAAAATCAAAACACCAATTAACTACTTAAACTAAATAATCGGGAAGTATCGTAAAGCAAATTACCGGCCAAGGTTGATCGAGCAAGCTCGTGCTAGAAGATGCTGGTGGACGAGCTCTTTCAGAACGAACAAACGACGGCTGAGCGCGGCTGGATGGCGGTGGAATACGCCCACTCTGCGGTGGACGATTTGCGTTTGGTGACCGATTAACAGGAGGACGATTCGATGGAGGACGATTGGAAGATGGTCTGTTATTGGATGACGGCCTGTTATTGGAAGGTGGACGGCTGGGCGAAGGAGAACGGCCATCTGAAGGACCACGACTGGCCGAAGGTGAACGATTGTTTGAAGGAGCACTGGTAGGAGAAGAATCAGCAAGAGCTGGAGGAATGCTAAATCCATTGGCAGGTACTTCAAAATAGTAAACAAAAATTAAGTTAGCTACGAACGATGGCCAGTATTTTGAATTTAACTTACTTTTAGGCTTAGTTTCAGCAACTATGACGTTTT
This sequence comes from Daphnia carinata, assembly GCF_022539665.2. Lineage (NCBI taxonomy): Eukaryota > Metazoa > Arthropoda > Branchiopoda > Diplostraca > Daphniidae > Daphnia > Daphnia carinata. The sequence goes on along the minus strand of NC_081340.1, from coordinate 4,216,414 downwards.
TATCCTTTTCGTTGGTTGCAGTTTCAACGCTTCGTTTCGATCCGGCGGCACCGTCACCTCCTCCATCAGCTGATGCTTCAGCTGTGCCAGTTGCGCTTGCAGCAGCTTCACCTCCACCGGTTTCGCCACCCGATGCGGATGCATCAGCTGTCGCTACCGCTGCACTCCTAGTTTCATCGCCTCCGCCGGATTCAGCCACCACAGCCGTTGCGGTTGCATCAGCTGCAGCAACACTTACACCACTATCTCCGCTCGTGATGGCCTCACTTGTCACGATTGCAGACGCAATAGTACCGGATGCTTCTCCTACGGATGCACTGCCTGTTCCATCAGCGACGGCCACAGGCGCCGCTACCACAGCAGATACGCTGGAAGCTTTTGCACTGCCACTTTGATATCCACCTAAACGATGTTAAACACCCCGCAAGAAAAATTGCGTTTTAAAAAAGCGCAATTCAATTACAAGAAAATGATTTAAGACCTACCTCCGCCACCTCCTCCGCTGCTACTGTCTTCATCACTTGAATCAGATCCTCCACTACCACCGCCTCCACTCTTATATCCGCTGGAGTATCCTCCTCCTCCTCCGCCGCCATACCCACTACTATATCCACCGCCAGAACTGTAGCTCGACTTAACGGGAACTGTAAGCGTGTATGCTCAAATAAGAATCGAAATCAAAAGAAATCATTCTAGCTCTATGTTACCTATATGTCCTTTTACTTTCTTGGCTTTGACTTTCACGTAACCTGAATATTATGACAAAATGTAATTTAATTTCTCATACAACATTCAAAGAATTATCCTGTCTTTATCATCGAACTTTCCACATTGATGATGAATTTAGTGCTTAATTACGCAGGTTACTTACCACCGCTATGTCCACCACCATATCCACCGCCACCACCGTACCCGCTATTGTAATCATCGTAATCGTGGCCGTGTCCTGAATACAATTGATATTTGAAAAGATGTTCAATGTAAGTGTCACACATTCATTCATATATACATACATATTTTGTTATGATTCTACATACCCTTTCCTTTGCCGTGTCCCTTGCCTTTCGCCTTATGTACCAAGACAACTTGATAACCTAATCCAATCCAAACAAAACAATCAAAGTAAGTCATACGTAACGTTAACATTTAGCCTTTCAAACACAGCTAAGACCTTACCTCCATCGTAGCTGCTACCCTTGTCGCTATAGCCACCACTTCCATAACTGCTTCCGCCATAACTACTGCCTCCGTAGCTGCTATGACTGTCGTAACCGTAGCTCGTACTAACTCCTTTACCTTTACCTTTGCCTTTACTCTTCACAACAACTTTGTAATCGTCGTGGTCGCCATAGCTGCTGCCATAGTTGCTGCCATAGTTGCTGCCATAGTTGCTTCCATAGTTGCTGCCATAGTTGCTGCCATAGTTGCTAGGGCCGTCATAACCGTAACTGGTACGAACGCCTTTGCCTTTGCCTTTCTCTTTTCCTTTGCTTTTAACCACGACATAATCGTCGTGTCCACCGTAACTGCTTCCGTAGCTGCTACCTCCACCGTAACTGCTACCGTAGCTGCTATCATCGTAACCGCCTCCGTAACCACTTTCTTGAACGTATACAACTTTTTTGCCTTTGGTTTCAGCAACTGCTAAGTCTCCTTTAACAGGCTCTAGGGCGTAGACCACAGCCACTGTAACCGCAATAACCAGCAAGACCTAAACATGTAAACATAGAACTGTTAAGTAATTGACATTAACAGGATAAATGGAAAATTTTACTTTAGGAATAGCCATCGCGGGCTACGTGAAATTTTGCGGGCCGCTGATGTGATCACTATTAAGTCATTAATATCCAAATGAGCAAAGAGTTGGTGACGATGTGACCGAGCCAGCTAACCTAGAGTCCCTTTTATAACTCCTTACGAAAATGAAACGCCCTTTATTCACCATAAATAGCGTCAACGTAAAGGAAATGGCAACTGACATGTCACAGTTGCACGAAAGCTGTAGAAACGAAAGAAAGCTGTGGTCGGAAAACCTGACACAACTAGACGGACGAAAGTGAAAATAAGAAAATTATGAACTAGTTTGAATTAACTTTTTTCTCCTACCGTAAGACATTTTAGCGTCGTATCGCGGTAACACAGATTGTCATAGAATGCAGCCTTTTCTTCTGATACATTTGTCCCCTTGTTAACATTGATTACCTAAAATTCTGGATTTTAACTTTCTTTGTCTCAATAATTTTCCACACAAAAAAATGCAATTTTCCCTCTCGATTTAAACTTGATTAACTCGTTTGATTTCTCCCAAGAAACGCGGAGAATTTTGCCATTAACTTTCACGTCGAGTTAGTTGGGAACACAGTGTGGTTTTCACAAAATTATCAACAGCTGCGTAATTAGATTAACAAACCACCTTGAAAACTTACCTTATCAAGGAAAGTGCAACACTGTTACGCGTAATGAGGCACCATAATTTCGGAGACATTCTAAGAATAACGTAACAGATTAAAATGCAAACTACAACGTAATACTCAGAATTGAAAAAAAGAATCACAAACCGATGGACAGGTCGCATTGAAATTCACAGTCGGCATCTAGGATCTGATATGCTGATTAAACAAGACATAACACTGGCCCACGTGAGCGTAGGGCGGAATGCTATGACGTGAGAGCAGTTAGTACTAGCAGAAAACATTACATAAAATCAAGATAAGACCGTTATTTGTGTATAGATATTTACACCCAACCAAACTAGGCAGCAACTCTGTCGAGGCAACACAACTGTCGACTTGATAGTATGGTCAATCAACGTATGCAAATCGTGTTTCAACTGGTTCTTGTTAATCAGAGGAAATATGCAATTAAGAGCAAGAGCTCCATTACGTCATGTCCCTACAAGGGGACTAGAAACCCAGTAAAAAAAGGCTGAATGAAATTAGCGCATCTTATACCTGTAATTCTAAAGCAATTTTTTCAAAGTTAAATTCAGGCAGATTACAATAGACCAGTAACCTGCAGACATTCTCAAGTAGACACCAAACACTCACTGAACGGCACATTTCATTAGAAGCAATTCAATCTGTGCTGTCATAAATGAAACCGACAGAAAACAAGAGATAACGCTTTCGTCCTTGATAGAATGAGCATCAATACCAATGATTAACTGTACTCAACAGCGTTTCTTCGGTTTGTTGCCTTGACTCCCTAAGAAAAAGCTTAATTTTAATCACTGAACTCAAATTAAAACTTGGGGGTTTCCCAAAATTGCAGCCCACCCTCTACCTAAGCAACCATAGGGTTTACCCCCCCCCCCCCCCCTAATAAGAAATCACACTCACCTATACGTTACATTCGTTGCCTGGCATTCTTCCATATTCCAACTGCAGCACCCAGTTCGCTGTAACGCACTATCCTAGCCATTTAAACTGTCCCTTTTCGAGCAATATTGGTTAGACAGTACCTTCTCCGCATTATCGTTTCTTATAACGATGCACTAGAGAAGAAAAAGAACAATCTGTTAAATGTGACGAACAAGAATGATTGGCATTCGATTAGACTTTTGGCTCTACGCAAGGATGCCCAGCAAAGTGTAGTACAAGTTTTATTGGAAAACAAAAGCAGATCTGCACGTAGTCTGGGACTTTCTAACGGGAAATTAGATTTTGATTATTCGTGCAACAAGATTGTCGAGTAAAAAATGCAAACAATGACAGTTTTAAAAAGAAAAGCTCGTTTTAAACAAAAGACGGGCACCTGATGGGGGCGGGATAGACGTCTAGACCGGATATCAATTATGTGCGCAATGTTCACTTTCTTTTTGTATGCTTTCGATTTCGACTTAACAGGAATTGGATTCAACCATGGAATATTAAAACAAGAGCACAAAACAAGAATCTCACATTAAACAAATGACATGACTTATCTGTAGTTACCCTTCATTACATCACACGCTTAAACATTTATCTGCATGAAAAAACTAGACTATTAACCAAAAACACTGCACAACTACCTTTAATTTGAATGAAATAAAAGCAAAGATCAACTATGAAAATAACCTCCGATCAAGAACAAGGGAATTCTGGTCCTTAATGAAGTACCTGTGCCACAGCGTTCAGTAGCATTTGTAGTGTTCAACACCTTGGGTGAACACCAACTGACAAAATTACCTGTCAATAGCCTATTTATGTCACCTCTTCCTTGCGATGATCACCCATCCCCCAGTTGCTTTTGAATGTCACGACCTTGCATTACGTCCAACTTTTAGGGTTACGGAAAGGAAAATTTCGAAAAAGGAAAGGTCGTTTACCTCAACAGGAAACGACTTTGAAATCATTTTCTAACCCACACTTCTTCGTTCTCTTTGTTCCAGATTTCTCGTTGCGTCATGACGCAGATATTTAGTGCACCACTCCTTCGGTTATGACGTATATGATGCGACATTTAAAAAATAATGGGGTTAAAACTCTTGACGTACTGCTACTTGGTGCTGTAAGGTGGATTTGTTCCAACGGAAGTGAGGTCGTGTTTAGTTAATTCGAGCTAAAGGCTGGCAAAAAATGGATCGCAATTCGGTTCGCACGAGTACCACCTGACGCGCGTGCTAGAGATTTCGAAGGTGGGGGGAAAAACGAAGACATAACCAGCTGTTACACGAGCTTTGGGGCATTGTGCCAAACTGAAATAGCTCCATTGTGATGTTCATAAGCAAATGTAAATGAGATTGTTTCAACGATAGCTGACTAGGCACGCGTTAACATAATAAAATACAACAACATAAAATCTGGTATTATTTACAGAGAGTCCAGAGAAAGTGGTTGGTTCAGTGTACGGTTGAAATGGAGAGTCGACGTCAACATCGAGTAGAAGGAACAATTGTCTGGTAGACAACGTAAGAAACTTGACGTTTGAATTTTCTCTAATTAAAACAGGATTTTTTTTACGTGCAGTGATGCTAAATCCCAGCAAGTTTAGCTATTTTTGAATTCACGTGATTGAGATCGATGGGGGATACCTCTAGTACAACAGAAGACGAAGCACATCAATCAACATTAAAATGGAAATTGTGTGGAAAAATAGCGTAGCCATCAAAGTATCTCTAAAGTTTTGCCATTTACGATAACGTATTCTGAATGAAAAATTAAGTGAAATGCGTTATTTACAGCCTACCGTATGTTATCGGCATTATTCAGAGTTGAATAACACGATTGAGAACAGCCTTTTCATCGCTGGAAGCCCCACGTAAGCCTTGAAATGTTTATCGAGATCGCAGGACGAACAAGGTTCAGCTTCTAGCGTTTTGATTATTAAGTGTTAACATATCGTATTTTCTTTATGAATTTGAAACGCGATGAAAGCTACCGAAGTGATCGAACGCCTTTCTTTGGTTCTTTTTAAAAGCAAATCAGATTTTTACTGCGCATAAAAAGAAAAGAAAATCTGTTCGATGTAGTATAAAGGACTATTCTTTGCACGTCTCAAATTTCTACGTAGTATTTACCTGGTGTCTTTTTTTTTTGTTCCAGTAGCAATTAAGGATTTAACGGTAAGATGGTCCGGGGCTTCTTCCGTAATCTCCAATCAAAGAGCTGCAAAAAAATAACATCTTTTAAGGAAGGGCGATAGTGAAAACATAATTTGAGCTTATATACCAGCTGATAATCAGCTATCGCATCTGTTTAACATCACCTCATCAACACCGTTGACCACCGCTTAGAATCTTTTGGGAAAGTATAATGTTACACGATCCACACTGGCCGTGAACTGAAGTATCACGTTGGTGATGGTCTTTTAAACATACTGTCCCAAGGATTTAAACGGAGGTTGAACTGGATAGAGGACGAACCATAACGAAGATAACTGAAATTGGGTGTAGGTGGTAAGCGACCATCACCAAGAATAAGATGCTTTCTTTGTTTACCTGGAAACCCCAGGTGGTCGAGGTCTTTAAAAATTCTGATCGTTGAACAAAAATATATTTTCTCTTCATTTTTTGATCATTTTCTTTTAAATTTTACTCATCAACAGTTTCCCATGGATGATAACCTCAATCAGAAACGGTGTAAGTCATCACATTTATCTCTGATGTTCCAGGAAGTTGTAAATGGTTCGCGTATGAGCCCGTAAAGAGTTATAACACATTGCAAAAGGGTTTCAACCGGTGAAAGAAAACAACAATTCAGTTTGCCTCTTTCCTTCTTTTTGGCCTCTTTCAATTTCTTCTCAACGAGCGCGATGGATTTATTGGGACGCCGGAACCCCCTGCTCATTCACTCCGCTGAATGAATCGAAAAAAAAGCCCTCTTGCCATGGAAACTTTGATTTCATTCTTCCCAAATGGTTTGTAAAAAAAAATCGAAAGAAAAATAAATGAAAAACCTCCGTTTTTCAAAGATAAAAAGTGTTGCCCCATTTAGAAATATAGCCACCATCGTAAATAAAAAAAAAAAAAAAAAAAAATCGGCCAATGTTGAGAAAACTCTCTTGCCTTTTACTTTGAAATGTTCGTTCAGGAAATGAAGTTGAAGAAATAAAAGATAAACTTTAAAGAGAGAAAACAAATATCATTGTGGGTGGTACGTGCTTGCCTATCCCTTTTCTGTTCAGTCCGGAGAAGATTGGCAATTCGCAAAGATCGATGGGGTTTTTGGAAGAGCAAAAAGGAAAGTTAAAGAGCTTTCCTGCCTGTCCAAATATAGACCTTTCATGCGAAATCACAATGAGGTGTTCACTCGTGTAAATAGTGTGCGCGATCGGTGTTAAAAAAAAAGGGGGGGGCACTATTGTCAAGGTGTGGAGTACTTTTGAAAGGACAGAAAATGTAGAGCAATATCCTTTTTTTGAGTCTCAAGAAAAGGAGTGATACATTTTGCACACGTGTGCTTCTCCCTATTCATTAGAGGCCGGTCCGGCTGGAATTGGATTGTGCATTTCGGGGCCATATCCCACACGGAAATAGGAAAAAGTATGGTTTTACTTTGACGATTAACAGATTAGCGGCTTGTTGAAATAATGAAAGGGAACAGAATAAAAATATTGCGGCGGTTCATTTGTTTTTCATTGATTTTACACTGTGTGTGTGTTTAACAATTCAATTTTCTTTTACTAAAACTTGTGGGGTCTTGTTTGCCTTTCTGATTTGGTTTATGCCATTTGAAATTGCAATAAAACTCGGCCCTTAAACACGCGTCTACCACCACTAATACGTCGAGATAATAGGAGAAAATAATCGGGGTCCTTTAGGCTAACCCTTTATAATGGTGTTATCATACTCACAAAATTGCTGGCGGGACGCGTGTTGAGTACCGGCGTTCAACTTCGCCGCCGGGAGGCTCGTGTCGCGTAAACGTTTGTTCCATATCGTGACCGAGGTTAAGTGGACTTTACATGAAATGTAAACTGCGGGCACAACCGGCAGAGATTGTAGTTTAAAATTTAAACTGCAATCTAAGCCGAAAAGCTCTTGATATCATCTTGCGGTCAGTAAATGATTATACGTACGTGGGTAAATCACTAAGCGTTTCAACAGGATTTTGTCTGCTTGGCTACACAAGAAAATTAGTTTTTAATAAAGAACGGTAAGCAGGGTTGTAATGAATTCGACTCATTAGTACCTCTTAATCGAGCTATTAACGTAGCGAAGGTATATGGCGTTAAGAAAGGGGTTGGCGGTGTTTTGGCGGTGGATTAAATTTTTTTTTTTTAAGTTTCCTCTTTTTTTCTGATTGGACTATAAAAAGAAAACTGGGGCACACACGTGTTGGACTTCACGACTTTTGGGTTACGTAACTGTAGACGAAATGAATAAACAAAGAGTAGTGCTTCGTAACATGAAGGATTGTAACTTAATTGAAAATGGCCCCTCAAATATAAAAGTTAAAAAAAGATGACCACAGCTGGAACGGCGATAACAGCAGGGGGTACGAAAAAAGGCAACCTGCGCCAGATCGAATGTGTTTCAAAGTACCAAAGGAAGATGCCCATCACGACCACGCAGATTAAATATGCATAGAGCCGTTATTGTTGTGTATACGTCAACAGGTGAACGAAATGGCCCATCAGGCCATATGAAACGTAAACAACAACAACAACAAAAAACAGCTCCGGGCTGGATTGAACTCTTTGATTAACATCTGCGGCGGCTCGTGTTCAATGCTGTTCTCAACTACTTATATTTATCATGCAAGACGAATAATAGCTTCAATTACCCGTTGAATCCTAGAATCTGTTTTCTCAACTGTGGCGCCATTTTCGTTGGCGAGCGCAGACGTTCCAAAATGAATACAATTTACATCCGCAGTTCACTGAAACTGCGCGTTTCGTGCGGACCCTTTGGCCAATCATCGCCAGTTGCTCCTATGATTATTTTAATATCTTCATCTAAAAAAAACCTTAAAAAAACAAAACAAGAAAAACGGTAGCACCCCGGCCACTAAGAGTCCAGCGCATCGAAGAGTCTAGTACCAGGGAATCAGCACAACAATGGGCAATGATATTTGCATATTACCTGTTCTCTATCGCCTTCCTTACCGCCAATGATATTGTACTTCCCTTCTCCGCAAATCTATTTTCTTTATAGGTAAAAATTGCAATTGCCCACAAAGTGCCAGCGCGTGTCGATTGGGCACATATAATTGGCACTTGCAAATAGCCTTTTGTTTTCGTTTGTTTCACTCAAACCGACAAACGCTGCGTGTGGTCTGCCTTGAGGAAACGGTTCAATTGCTATTGAACCATTTCCCACTGGCTAGAAAGTAACATCGCTGATAGCAGTTAGCATTCCATTAGGTCCAAGTGCAACAAACATGTCTACAATTCTAAACGTTTGGGACGGGCACCCCGTTTTTTACAATTGCAACGTTTTCACGTAGTGTCAAAAGCAGTTAAATCTGTAATTGAGCGTGGAGAATGCTTCCTAGTAACGATTCTACCTTTCGTATTTCTCTTTTTCAATTGAACTTTTAGTAATCACTATAAAAGTCAGTTGTTTCAAGATGCCTAACTGGGGCTGCAGTTCATTTATCGTACAGCTCTTTCGGCACTTTGTGTAAAAGACATTTGAAATCGAGTGAGAAAAAGAGCATAGTCCCCTAAAAGATGATTTCTTTCTTTCTCGAAACGGCGATTTACCTCATCGCAGTATATAGAAAACGGGTAAGAAGAAGTTGGGCAATCCACTGGATAATTAAACGGAGTCTCTTCATCGCTGTTTCAAAAAAAAAAGAGGTACATAGGCTTAGGTAAGAGATGGTAGCCAAATGCAATTTCGTTTATATGGTTCTTTTCCATTTAAAAGGTATATCATCTGATTAATGAGATGGCCGTAGCAGGTGTCCCCCTCAATTTCGGTTATAGGGGGGGGGGAATGTGAGGTGAGTTGAGGGGTATGCCTACACATCATGTTACAAGAGAATGGGTTGAAGAGTGGAGGACTTTGGGACTTGGCATTTATTAAATAGTAGCCTTACACACCAGGGTGCCGACTAATTGGAGAACGAAATTCCTTTACGACCCCGACGAACGAAGTTTTTATTAGAATATCAGCTCCTGCCTTCAATTGTTAACGTACAAACCCAATGCACTTGGCTCTATACTTTTTTTTTTATTATTAAATTGATAACTCGTCCCTTTGAATGGATTCTATAACAAAGAGGAGGCCTTTAACTATAGCGGTCGCATCAAGTCCCCTATCTTCATCACGACATGTAAGAGCGTTAACAGATGGTTTGGTCAATGCATATTAGAAGAGATTCAAAAATAATTTCCAGAACAAGAAGCTTTAGTTTTTTCTTCCCCCCATATTTAAAGATTACTGTATCTAGTGTGTTACGATTGCATGTGTATGATTAAAGCGAGTTGAACGAATGCTGTAGAGAAAACTGAAAAGAATACGTAATTTTGAAAAGAGAACACAATGAGATCTCGCTTTGTTACATGGATGTTAGACGAGTCCTTCTTTATTTACACAATAGTGATGGGTATAGGCCTAGGCATTATTTCACGTGCAATAAAACAGTAGCGTATTCTTTCAGTTTTCTCTACTTCACCGAGGGTAAATTCATCAACATGCATCATACAAATGACCGAGACGCTACTTCGCTTTTTTTTTTGAGGAGGGGTTGCGTGTCTTTAAAATCTCACAATAACAACAAGTAAATAAAGTAAAAAGAAATACAAGTTTGATGATGAATCTTTCATCCCATGCTGTGTTTCTCTTATTCTGGTCTTTCGAGCGCATCCTCCGTTATTTTTGAAGTTCTTCTCCCGCCTTACATTTCTATGATAGATGTTGAACTGAATGTCCCCGCTGGGCTGTTGGTCATCCAGGTAAAATAACAAAAACAAAAGAGAAAATCTTGAGAAGAGAAAAGTCTCGTAAAATGCTGACAAGTTTCAATTGGATGGTTTGAACGTTGAGTGACAAGTCCCTCCATTTTTAGGTACTGAGCAATCAGAAGAAGTCAAGTACTTTGCAAGTTAAAACAAAAAAGAAAAGGCTAAAGGTAATAAGCAGACGACCTGAAAACTATAGCCTATGTATGTACCTGTGTCTCAAATAAAGTGCTGTATAACGACAAGTGTTTACTCGTACCTCTTCTTGTTTACTCAACGAATTTTCAAGTGGTCATGCGAACTGGATCGGGCAATCGAAGGGAACGACTCTCTCCCTTAAAAAAGCAAGAGACAGATAAAATAAGGGGGAAAGTATTAACGAATTTTGGAATCTGGACTGCAACTAAATAATACAGGTGGACATAGCATAAGAAAAATGGTTTAGTTTCAGAGGGCCAGGACGCGCTTGCCATGTCACTGGAGCTACGGCTCATTCGACATGACAGTTTTTGTACTGCCCTCTTTCTTACCCCGATAAAACTGGGTAGATTTAAAAAAGAACCAAGAAAAATTATAAACAAAAGAAAATAGAAAGATGCTAGAGGCTATCGTATTTTGTTAGTGCAAGGATCGAATTACCGTTTCGTTTATAACTTTGTGTTTTAGCTTGGCATCCCTGAATTCGATGTTTGATAGCTATCCTATACGCTCCATCGAGCAGGACATGATTTGTGAGTACGCAGCCTTCTCATGATAGCCAGTCCCTATCAATATCTTGTTGGTGTAAGCATCGACTCCCATTTATCTGAAATTCTCTAGAAGAAAACGAGTGGAGTTCTCGAAAGAGGACGTCATGAACCCACTTGAAAGATTTGATGAAAATCATAACATTTGAAAATGCCATCGTGCCCTTTTCGTCTAGTTGTTTAATGGAATCTGGCGATAAAAATTCTTCAACCCACCTCCATCTACGCTGAATCGGGCGTGGCTACCTGGTTACTTCTTTCCGAAAAATAAAAATCCAGGTGATAGCATATCGTCCGCATGACGCTGCCAGTGTTGATTACAATTTTCATCGTGGGGCGTGGGTTAACGGGCTTTAGTTGCTATCTAAACAATCGTTTCTTTCTACGAGCAATAGAAAATTCAATCCTTTTTTTCTTTCAAAAATAAACCAGTAGCACACGAAGTGTGAGCTGAACCGAGGCGACAGCGCGCAGAGAAAATCATAGAGGTGGCAAAGAATTCAGAAATAATAAGAAAATTTAAAGAGAGAACCTGAGAATAAATGGGGCAACCGAATATGGGCTGTCATCCAGTTTTACCACGCTGGGGCCGCACTAGTAGCTGGACCACCGGAATTGATGCGGATTCTCTTCCACGCGACACTGTTGGATTTTTTTTCCAGGGGCATTTTTTTTTTCTTTTTCGGAGCCGTCCGTTTCGTGTAACTCTTTCCATTTCACGTGATATTGTCTCGTGTTTGAGTTAAACGTTGAAACCTAATACACAAAAAATCAGTTGGAATGTCTTACGTAATGTTCAAGTCGCAAAGGGTTTTGAAAGAGAGTTCAAGGCACATGACGTCGAAACGTGAGAACTCGCACTAATAGATTTGGCACAAGGAAAGCGCAAAAAATGACGTGCAGGTGCAAGAGACAAATGACGAGTGACACGTTTCGCACCTTAATGTTCTAAGAACAAACGGGCTTACAAAAGCAATTAGCGAAAGGGGGGGGGGACAGAAGTCCAGCTGAGTTGCCAAAGCAAGTATAGGTAAGTAACAAACGTATCAACGACAATATTCGCCCCCTACCCCCTATATTTGGCAACCATAAGGAAAGAAAGAAAAAAGAAACGGGGCTAGGTATGCGAAATTGCTCCAGGTGTTGAATCCATACGAAACCGTGGAGATACACATTTGCATTGTGAAGCAAGTTCTTGTTGTTTGATTTTATTTTTTCCGATCAGAATTCCATTCGAACTTCCATTTTCGTAAGATTCTTTTAGGAAGATATCTGAAGTTATGGAAGCTTTCTTCCAAAAACAGATCCGTCACGTTCTTCTCAGTTTACTTGTCAATGCCGAGCCAAGTTAATTGCAGGTTCGAAAAAAAAAAATCGCGCGGCTACCGTTGGCAATGGTTTCTTATTTTCTCTTCACATTGTGTACGTAACAATTGCTATAGCGCATTGTACGGCCACCGTACATGGAAGGTCCAGCAAGGGCAGTATCAAATCAAGCTTGAGGGCCTTGGCCAGTGGGTTTGAATAATAAACACTTGGCTTCCATTATATGCTAATAAGATGGACTCGATCCCCACCTTACAAGACACTATGGAAGAACAAGTTCGGCAAGATGAACAATGACCAGGTGGAATGATAACAATACCACCACCATCAAAAGGGAAAAAAAAAGTGTGCTAGTGATCCGCTTCGTTGCGTGCATCAAGTTTTAAACATCATCCCATATGTAGCATTATCTCAGGTAGAATACACTTGTACTATATCCGATGGAATATCATTTCGAATGGAAGACCTTTTTGCATTCGGGCGGGTCGATGGATTGAATATCTAATTTGTATCGATTCCCTTCGCCATCAAATTGAGTGTGCAAGTTATATCGTCTAACTTTGCGTGGGGGATTGGAAATACCAGAGGGCAAAAAGAAGCCTAACACACGCGAATAGCGTATTATCCGTATTCGTGAGCTCGAGTGATTTTCAATATCATGTGATTTGAAATAGCTACAATCGATTGTATTACTAGTGTACCACTTGCGCAAAGTGTAGGTCATTTTCTGTCGATAATGATTGCGCATTGTGTAAATAGTTTAGCGTAGCTATAATGTTCGTTTAATTACAAATGTACAAAAAAGCCTGAAAGGAAGAGTAAATTTACAGTTAAAACTTTTGATTGATAAAGAAGAGTCCCTGTTAAAGAGTGACAGTAAATTTTATCTCTTTTACTTATACAATTCAAAGGGAAAGCTTATCTTTTAAGAGACCACCCCTCTTGTTCTAATTGAAGCACAGTCTTTTTGTTTCGGACGGGCAATTATTGTACTACGTAAAATTTCTGAATAGCCACAGTGTTTTGTCAAATGATGCCGCCCTTGAATTTTTTTTTAGTTCTCTTCGCCTCGAATCTCAACTTAGTTTTTAAGCTTCATGAATCTCCTTACCTCCCATTTCTTTTTATTACCAGAATTTAATTGCATATTATGGGGTACTCACCTCAGCTACAAAACAAGCCGGAACCCACCCTTGTGTCCACAGCGGCTGCCGTAATAAAAACGCCTCTTCGGCCTGTTTATTTGCTAATTTCACTTTTCATTTTTTCTAGTTAAACTTATTTCTTTTTCAAAAGTCAATCTCGTAAAAGTGGGAGCTGATTCTCTCTAAGGCGTCACAGCCCAACACAATACCCACCACACCAAAAATAAGGACGGGGGCAGAGCAACGTCATTAAACTCGACCAACAACGGCATTAAAAACAGACGTTAATGGGTCATCATTTCTGGGATAATACTTTTCCTTTATCCTTCTAGATTTCTGGACTTCTATTGTTGTTGTTGTTGTTGTACGAATTCAATCGGCAAGTTCTTTTGTTTCGACATTCGTTCCGCTTTACCAGTACCCGGCAATCGCGTAGCGTTTTCTTATAAGGCGAAAGGTTTTTATCCACATTATACTCGTACGAATATGGAGATCCATAATATCTTGATATTAACTTGAAAAAGAGATTCAGAGTGCATGGGCTATTCATCGTAGGAAGCGCAATCTTTTAATAAGGGGCCATTACGTACCATCTTAAGCTGCTGTGTTATTGTGCTGTACCCTAAGACAAATTGCTCGTATCTTGTAAACTTGAAATTTTCGAAGGATCATCGTCTTTTGTTCTATTAGACAGAAGAATTGGCCTTTTTAATTTGAAAATTTAAGATGACCGTTGAAGGCCTTCCACTGCCAATGAAAACGATCACAGTGCCGGTATAATCTCCCAACTAGTACAACAAACATTGGGGCATGTAGAAGAAGAAGACCTCACTAGTAGAGGGTTAGGACTATTGCAGAAAGATCAAAGTAAAATAAAAAGAGGACAGTTTACGTTTAATAGAATAATAATAATGCACACGCCATGGTCAATACAGCCATCTACGGACGAGACGTCCATTTTCATGAACAGTAAAAACATAACGGTTCTAGTTCCGGAACTATTCAACAAAGTGGGGAGAATAAAGAAGACTTACACGTGAGGATTACCGAGGGGAAGAACAGACAGGTTAAAAAGGCATGTAAAAAAAAACGCAGCCGGAAACTGGATGGGAGTCAAGGTGGGCTAAATTGTCTGTGGCAAATCATCCGGTTGAGTAGTCAATCAGTAGCTCCAGTAGCGCATATATAGATCAAAGATGGACCCTCAAACACTGGTGAAATGGCTTTCGTAGTTTAAATAGAGAAGGGGCGGGTTGATGATTTGTCTTTTGTTCCTCAAACTCTTTAAGCGGCTTATCAGGGCGAGCCGGCTGTTGGTTCTCACTGAATGGAAACGGAAGAAGAATGAGACCATTTGCGATCCATTCACTACCGGAAAGTCAAGTGTCTCTTTTATCTCAAAGGTGTTCTGGTGCTCACCCATCGACAATGGCCGACCTTTTCGTGTTGAATGCCATTTCTTTCTACTGCGCACCTCCGACTCTATCCTCCCCTTACAGACAGTGCCTGTATATATCCTCTGTTGTTCCCAATATGCACAAGCGCTTTATTTATTCTTTTCTTCTTGCGGCGAGACAAGTCAGCAGCACTAGCGCAGATAATTCCATCAGCAATTATCCACTTAGAGAGAGCGAGAAGAAAGGGAGAGGCTAACCCGGAGCACCGACACGGCAGTCATGTTCTCTTCTTCCTTATACTTCTATTAGGTGAAACTCGGACTTTCCCTGGATAAGAGAAGGGAAAAAGAATTGGTGGTCGGTGGGGTGGCAGTGTGTTCCAGTTGCACACCCCGAGCGTCCACCTGGCATGTGCCACTGTGGTTGCCTAGTTTGAGCACACGTGTACGCTAGTCTGTTATGGATTTTTACACAATCTTCTAGGGGCTTTCTCCTTATTGAAATATTCGCGTTTCAGAAAATTGGGGAAGTATATAGGATAGAACAATCTTATGAAGAGGGCGGGGATTTTTCGATGCGGTTTGCATGTTAATTTTACGTTGCAACAAGCTGCCATCTTTTCCGAAATGATTTAACTGAGATATGGATGGTAAAAATGGATCTAGAACATCCCATCTGTTCGGCATAAACGGCACAAACAAGTTCATTGGAACTTTTGGCCTAGTTTCAGGGGATGTGTTGTTGTAAAAGGACAAGCAGTATTCAGCTATAGTAGGCCCAGTACTTGCCCTATTCCGGAAAATGCCACGGTTTCACCGGTGATGCATTATCCAATTAAATTGAAAAAGGTGCAAGTTCATATCTCATATTCAGTAAATGAAAAAGAAAGAAGAAAGGGGGAAAAAGGAAACACGAATAGAGCTGTGGCTATTTCTACTCATTCCGGATGAATAGGGTGAATCAGCTGCTAACGGTGGGCATGATTACGAAAAGGATTAATCAAAGTTACAGGGGCATTGACGATCTAATCAAACAACTTGAGTGTTATCCCACACATATGTAAATCTAAAAAGCAAAGGCTTTTTCCGGTAGAACCGTCTGATGTACGTAATGTATCAATGACAAGCTTACAGTGCGTAGGCAACGGACGACTTCATCAACGCTACCCTACATCTACGTTACATTCAACCCTCAAAAAGATATAGGCCCCCAACGAACCTGCGGCCTGTGGTTGGAGGGGAGAGTTTTCCCTTGGACGCGAGATGTTAATCAACTACTAAACACTTGTTATCAAAATAGAAAATTGCGTTGGTATTGATCAAAAATTCCTGTTAAACAGCGCTATCACGACGTCATCAAACAGTTGACAAAGTAAAGAAAGGCATTTGGAAACGATCAGAAAGAGAAATACCTGAACGCAGCTATATAAACAAGTTAGATAGAACCAAACGGCCGCTCTTGTGTAAAACGAGATGTCTGGCCAAGGTCGTGCACGATTCCCCTTTTTTCAAATTTAAATTCAAACGAGCAATGGCAAGTCACAACTGAGTGCCCCCCTTTTAGTGTTCCAGAAATCTTTGTTTTATCTATCCTCCTCAGAGATATAGTTAATCAAATAGTTCTTATTCTTTTCCAGACGAAATGCGATCGGATTACATTCGGGTGGACAAGAAAGTTGAGACCTTGTTTTCCCCAACAAAAATGACTCGTTTCATTCGTTGCATTTCGCTTCAACGTTTCTTTTCATTCGAGTGTACGTGATATCGTGGTTTTGAGTTACCACATTTTTGTTTTTGAATAATTAATAAGATGAATTGTGGCTTACCTTCTTCTCGTTCGGAAAATCGTCATTGATTTCAAGCCTCTTGGTCATCGACTGAAGTGGATCCTCCTCCTTGTGGTTGAATGTACCTGTTCTGACGTTCCAGTCGTTGATGGCAGACTCTCTAATCGCCGGGCGCAGACGAGACAGGTCCCTTTTGAACGAAATGAGCAATTAGGTGTGACAACATTTTTGCATAAATTGCTAACTACTGGTCAGGATATAGAGACCAAGGAGACATCCCTTTCAAAGAAAAAAAAATAGGTAGCCTGCTTACTATGCAAATTTTAGGGTAAGAAATAATACACTCAAGAGGAACTATTGATGGGCACTGATTTACGAGTTTCATCGGTCGGCTCAGTGTCGCCTCTGCATTTTCCGATAATGATATTCCTCCCATTGAGGACGGTTTTTCCTTTACCCAGTATGATAAATGCTGAGGTGAGACTACAGGTGAGCTGTTGGAAAATTGGTTGGGCAACCGAGAACAAGGTATCAGCTCCCACTTCTGTGTGAGGTCTTCCTTCTTTTATTATTCAGATTTTTCCTTTTATTCTCCTTTTTTTTAAAAAAAAAAACATCGTTCGCTTGTCTTGGCTATTCATTCCGAAAGTTCTCAACTCGGCATTGAGACATTTAAATGTAAATGAGCAGGTGCTTCAACCGCTTGTTCCGCCGAACTTGGGGGTGTTCATTGCCCTTCCTCGCTTCTTGGTTACAATAACAACTGAAAAGCCGTTAACTATCAACCCTCCTAAAAAGAAAGCGAATTCAAATACAGAGATGTTACAGTTTCACTGAAGCTCTACAACTACTACTTTAATATGGCACGGTGGAAAGACCCAAATGTTGTTTAAGTTTGATCGCATATTGCGCTACAATGTCCCGTTGAGGACTTTACACGGACAACGCGCATTTTTCGGACCGGACATACAGGGACGGACGAATAAAACTGGCTAAAAATCTTGTCTCAGACTAGCAGAGTGTTTGAAACAAAAGAAGTCATTGACACAGTAGGGAAAAGAGTAGGGGAGAGAAAAGTATGGGGGAATAAGGCGGGCGTTCTCATCCTCACCTTGATCCCAGGTATGGGTCAAAGTCTAAAAACACACACACATACACACACACACACACAAAAGGAAGGTAATATAGTAAAAAGCCGATAATTGTTTTGGCTTCGTCTCATTTGTCTAATGACCCGCGCTGCCGAATGAGCCTGTTTTTTTTTTCACTGCAGCTACGTCGTTGTGTGGCGGTTTAAAGATCAAGGTGTGTGGGCTATCGCGTCGTGTGTTTCGCTTTGAGGTTACCGTTTTTTTTTTTAGTTTTTAATTCTCTGTAAAATTTGTTGAAATTATTCATGTTTCCTATTTTGGCTGCCGTTTATCCCTTCTTTGGACAAAATTGGTGTATCAACCCCACATAGCGCGTTCACTCTGGTCGTGCATCAGACTCTTCTGGAATCTTTTAACGATCCTGCTTTTCTTCTCATGGGTTTGTTGGCTATTTTTAATTCCATCCTTTTTGCGTAGCTTTTTTTAAGGTTAGCTAAAACGCAGAGTAGTTTAAACGACGTCCATCAAACCGCTGCAAACGGCCAGGTCGGCGTAGCAATTTATTGAATCAAATTTAACCGATAGAGGATTTAACCCTGAAAGAGGAAGTCTTCTAAAATCATAAATTCTTCGGTCAAGTTTAATCAAAGCCATGCTACAATTTTTTTTTTCACTAGGTCAACAAGATCCAATTGCTAAAACAAAAACGCAAGCCTTACGCCTCTTATTAACTCAGAAATTAATAACCGTGTGTTAGTTGCTGGACACTTGTTGTGTGTGTTAATAACTTGCCTTTTGATTTATGATTTTAGACGAGAGAAATAAAAAAAAAAAAGAACCGCTTTGGATTGTTTGTAGATTGCATGTGAACATGCCATCAGCCTCTTCCGTGTTGGCTTTATTTACAAGCCTAAAAGAAACCACACACACACACCGCATAGGTGGCTGTAGTAATCAAACCGATTCGGCTTCAATCACCTTCTTGTGCTGTGTAATTTCACAGACAAATCGCATCACGGAGAACTGAACAATCGAGTCTTCTCGGTTAATTAGTTGACAAGGGTTTCCACTAACCGAAGGAAGTAAAAAATGGAAGAGTTGAAGCGTAAGGCGATTGTGTACGGTATAAATACACAAACGATAGCGAACAATCACTTTGCCTTTTGGACCTGCTGGCGCCGTGTGACTTTTCCTTGTAATGTGAATTCTACACGGGATATTCATCATTGAAACAGAAACACGGGTAAAAATGGCTCGTTTCAAACAGTTTCGCAGCTCAAAAAAGAAAACAAAAGCAAAGGTAAACATAAAAGGAAAATTGAAAGATGCGTGTTTAATGGCTATGAAAGTGATTCGACGCGGGGAGTCAAGGTTCCTTTTTTTTCGGGCTTCTTTTGTTTTGATTCCATTTTCTTTTTTTGTTTCGTGGTTTTTTTTCTATTGTTTGCCGTTTTTTCGGAAGATTGCCCACCCCCGTGTCAAGAAATGTAGTATAGCCGGTCAAGCTCATCGAGGGGGGTTTGCGCAATTGCTTGTTCGCCTTTTTGCTTCTGTATTGTCTTGTTTTTGTTTTTATTGCACGCTGTTCTTTCGATACATTTTCATTCTGGTTTAAAGAAGAATGACTACCGAAACGAACCGCCTTGCGAAAGCCGACAATCATAACTGAATCATTTTCAAGCCGCTCCTTTTCCACCCCGAAAAGAATAAGATATTGTGCAAAACGTTGCGGTTTAATCGCCGAACAAAAGTGATCGAAGAATAGGGAGGAGACGCTTACCTTATTGTTTTCATGAACCGTTATTTTTACGAATCATCCAGCTGGCTTAGCGGACTACTGTTGGCTTTGCAGATTGTCCGGTAATCATCGACTTTGTATTGGACCGAGTAGATTATTGCTCCTTCTTTCCAAGACAATGTGACGGCGGAGGAGGCTGCTCCTGGCAAAACTGTACAAAGAAGCCAACAGTCAGAATGGCATAGACATTAAATTGGCTTGCAAACTGGACCTTGTCCAACTGTCTGCGTTATGATTGCATTGCAGTTTGATTGCGTGTTTCTTTGCAAAATAGCTGGTTTGCCCATTTGTCTTGTCTGATCTTTTGCTAGTGGAAAGAGAAAAAACAAGAGACCCAATGGACCTAGACAGGTTGCCTCCCCTTTTTTGTGCCAATCTTCCAGCTATGCTCCGTTGCATCCACCCGGACCCTGGAGCGTATGCGCAGCCAATTTAGCAATTAAATGTCAAAGAGAGGGAAGAACGAAGCGAGTCATGGTTTTCTTCCTCGTCTTCTCTCATAACAGGTTACACATAATAGTCTTTGACAAACTGCAGGTTCGTGTTCAGTCTATTTGCAATTCAACAATGCAGAGTGAAAACGGATAATCTTGAACTCGAGATCTCTATCATCAACTTAAAATCGTTTTTCTTGTGGCATAAAAAGTGGGAAGAAATATGATCAGGATGGCCCTTCACTTGCAAGTAGGGGAACTGTTGGCGGTCACAGGCAACGTGTGTCCTATTCTGTATTTGATATGGAACAGTAGAAGTAAGAAAAAAGCAGCTTGTTCCCATCTTTCAGGTTATTTTTTCACGATTCCACCCCTGTGGCCTTGTTGATCTTGTAACTACGATTGGATGGTTGAAGTCTATGGTTACGGCCCCTCCCAATCATGCATCTCCAATCGAACTTACTGAATAACTCTTTTAATCGTAATATGGGATTGTAACGAACAAAGTTTCCACTCCACTTATGGCTGCGCATTTATCGCATTAAAGGCAAACTCTTCTCATTTTATGGCTCGCGTTGTGTCCCGCTTCCATTAAAATCTAAGCAGATAATTAGAAGTAGGAAAGAGAAAGTGAATTTCAAAAAGCTATACTCGGATAATTTTGGGCTTAAACGTGGATCAGTTTGGATGAAAACAGTTTCTCTTGGCGCTTTCCCCCTGAACCTTTAATCAAGAAAACGCTAAAGGAAAGAAGAAAATAGATAAAACTATCGTCGATTGTTTACCTTTCAAGCTGACTTTTGGTCAAAGGTCTATTACGTTGGGGGTATGAATTATGTGTATAAGCCCTATGCGTGACTAGGAGTTCTATTGGGATTTACTTCTTTAAAACACACAGGCACATAAAAGCACGAAAAAGAGAATCGCTAGAGGTTGTGGGTGAGACTATTAAGCATCTTCGTCAGCAATGTGTTAGGGCAGGGCTGCAGCATCAGCAGCTGAAGAAGCGAACCGGAACCGGCAAGTGTGGGAAAGCCAAACATACGCGTTTAGTTTCAGCTATTATGAGAAAACAACTCTTTACAGGCAACACTCCCCTTAAATTTTGATACATTTTTACAGGCAAGGGTTGCGTGCAGCTTATGGTAACTATCGAACGTTGCGGGGGAGTTGAGGTGTGAAAGAGGTCGACTGTTTATTTACCTGAGATACGTAGCCTCTCGAAAAGCTTCCAATCTATGCCTGGCTTGGCCAATGTTTACACATTGAACATAATCCAATCTCGCACATGTGATTTTTCATCGACAGTAACAACACCTTCCCACGGTACTCCTCGATCGGTTTTCGTGTTGAACTATGATGAGAATCACTGAAGTCCAACGATTCTGGACAGTACTAACATCAAGTCATTGTTCTCACTGCATAGTTCGATTAAATTAAGGCAATTGCAGAAACTTTGATTTTTAACACAAAATCATTGCTGCACAGTTTTGTGAGTAATTTACGCACTGGCGATCGACTTGCACGTCTGGCTCGCACGCGCCGTTCTCAAAGATGTTATTTATAGCTCCAAACATTTCTTGTTCAAGTCCGAAATAAAACTGACATTGACGTAACACAGAGAGATTGAAAACAACCGTAGGATCTGCCGGTGATTCTTCTGCCTTTTTCTTCTTAATTTTTGTTTTTCATAGCTTTCGAGTGGGTTTCAATCGTTTGGCCAAATATGAACTGCGGGTGGTACGATCTATTCCTTTTTCTATATTGGCATTTGACGAGAAGGAAAAGGAAGGATTTTTTTTTTGTTCTTGATTTCGTCTCTACCTTTCGCTCTCCTTTTTAGTAATGGCTGACGATTTTGGTCCTTTTTTTTTCCCTATCCTTGTGTACCTTTCCTTTCCGTCTTTGCCTGTCGAGGAAAAGCAATTATCCTAACACCGGCATTTGTGCCTTTGTCCATGCCTATCTCCTTTTTTTTTCTCATTTTGTTTTCTTACTTTCGGCATTTGATTTTTCTTACCCTCCCTTACGTTATTCTTCTTTTTTTTTACACCCATGTTATTAATGACTAACCTTTTTAAAAGAAGAGTTCAACTTTTCCATCCAATATTGATCAAACGAAAAATAATCCTGAATAAAAATCGAACGAGGAAGGTTTAAACATCATAACACTTAATTTATATTCTATCCAAACGTCGGAAATGCTTTTCCTCAACAGATATCTTTCTGGCAGGAAGGCGGAAGGATGAAGCAAACGGGATGGACCTCTATCTCCGCAAGATACCTCGCCTTGTAAAAGAAACATACCGTCCGTATCGCTGAATAGTTAAGTAACATCATCAATTTAATCCAAATCTTTCCTTCTACTTAAAGGACGAACTAAGTCAAGGTGTTAAATCCACTCCCATCTATACACCTCTGATGCTGTTTAGTGCTGATCTACGTAACTTGTCTTGCGGAGGTGTTAAATGGACCGCCCAAAAATAGCCGAAAAAGAAAATCATCGAAAGGGCTGAAGAGAACGAAGCCGACAAGAAGGAAACAATAAAAAATAAATAAATCTGATGGGTCCCTTAAACCTGGTTCTAACTAATTGACTAACTGAGTTCGGAGTGGGGAGAGGAAAGGGCTAATCTATTCGGACAACTATGAGGAGAAGAGGAGAAAGCAATTTGCATGCAAGCTAAACTGGACACACACAAAATGAAACGCCGTTCATCCAGCCAGCGGTGGGTCGGACTGGATTGGGCGTTGAGGCGGAGTCGTTCGGATTTGCGTTCTTTACTTTTTCTTCCATACAAAAAAAAAAAAAGAGAGGCACTCCGCCCTTCTGCAGGCAGTGATAATGCCGACTGCAGTGTTGCACCGTATCAGCGCCGGTTCGTTGCAATAAGCTCGAAGTAAAGGAAATCTCTTTCTCCGAGATTGTATTACATTAGATTCTTTTTGATTCAGCCTATCCTCCTATTCTGTTTCATTACGTTAGGCGGGACCTTTCTGCGTCGTCGGTGCAAAGGAGGAAACGAAAGAACGAGAGGCGGATAGATCTCCGCCTGGTGTTAGATCACACCATCGCAGCTCATTAAAAGTTCTTCTTCAATATGCAAAAGGAGTTCAATTTCATCAGGAGATCAGGAAGCAGAGGCGGTTTGTTACGAACAATAATCCTCCTTCTAATCGTATCGATGCGGAAGGCCTTATCACGCAGTCCCGCCTCCTCTCCTTCCCACAATCTGTACTCCCATTTCATACGAATTGAGTATTACATTTGACTGAAATAATTAAAGTTTTTACAGAATAATCAATCCTTATCAACGTAAAATTTAAAAGATTCCGTGCTTCGCGTTCGGGAGCGACTCCGACATGTAAATGCAAACGCCACGCAGAAAAAGCTCACGTACTCCGTGGTTGGTTGTTACGCAATTGAGTCAGGTGTTAGGTAACACACTATAATTATTTGTCATCATTGCGCTAGGCCGTTAACATGTAAAAAGAAAGAAAGGGGAATCCCAGTATCCCGGCACGAGTGGCTAGTCACGATGCCGCCGCGTCTGTCTGATGGGCCTCGTCATTATCTGATTGCGACAAGACAAGGTCGCCCGCCTACCTCGAAAATTTCTCAGTTTCTTCACTCGTTAAGAAAACAATCCTTTCTCGGTAAAAATGATTAGGTAACAAGAAAAGAAAACAACAGAAAAATAATATGAACACGAACGGTGCCGACATAAAGAAGAAAAGGAAACAATTGTCGGTCGTTTTCGTTTTCTTGACTAATAATTTGAAGGCAAAGACCACACACCGACGATGGCGACGATTATTTGTGTGTGTATAGTCTGTCTACCGATACCGCCTACTACTGTGCCCGTCTTCCCATAAACGAAACGAGTGTGAAAGTTTATCCGCGCACGTCAAAGGGCTTCTTCTACGCTGTCAGCCACAATCTTTTTTTAAATTTTTTAAGAAAGACAATGTGAAAATGAAGAAGGTTCGACTCCTCATTGAGCCTAAGAAAAAGAGAGAGAGAGAGGTGATGAGGAGTATGCCTCATTTCGATATGACAACCATCAAAACTGAATGGTCCTATGGTCGCCATTGGCTGCCGGGCAAAAGAGAAAAATCAGGCCTCCTTTTTCCCCTTATTTTGTTCTATTGACCTTTCACCTGTTGATTACATGGACAAGTGAAGACACACTGAAAAGAAAGAAAGAAAAAAAAGCGACAGACAAGCTAAAGGACTGGCGCCATGGTGAGCCTGCACCCTCCTACACTCGACCCAATAATTCCTGTACGGACGGTGGTGGCACTCCTCGAAACGCAAACTTCAAAAGACTTTGAGGAAAGATGGGAGGGTCTTTTCGTCCCACCACGAATAAAACGCGATGACAATTGAAGAGTCGGCAAAATACAAATGAGTGACTAGCAAACTTGCAACAGTACGACTGTGCCAAAATGCAAAGTCAAATTGCGCATTGAACCACAAAATAGTTCAACAAATGCCTTGAAAAGAGGATTTCATGTTCTAGGAAACAGCAACCCTGAAACACCTTGAGACCTTCTTTAAAAAAAAAGAGCTACGTTACCCAGCAAACGATCAGCGGCTTACGCGCAATGATAGACGATGTTGCATAACAAAAAAACGCGGAAAAGCACGCGCCTCAAGAAGCACTGAGCAACACCAGGACATCGATTACATTTTCCTGACGAATGTTGAATTCCTAGTAAAAAAATCTCCAGCGTGCGCACAGTAGGTGTCTTAACGCAAGAGACATTGGGTGTAAGGAAAACAGGTTGCACGTGCAACTCGATCGGGGTTTACCTGTCCACGTAATTCATCCTTTTTCGGCCTTTTATAAAGTCCGACGAGTTCTTTAAACACAACAATATAACTGGGCACTACACAAAATCGAATTGCTCGAAATATAAGCAACTGCTGTTTTCTTTTAAATTCGTAAGATCAAAAAGAAGTGGCATTTTTTTTTAGGTCTACCCTCTAATTTGTGAACGTTTTCTTTCATTGAATCCGACTGAAAACGTTGGTACGATTATTGGCTGCACGCCATTCTCCACTGGTGATGCGGAAGTCCATCGCAGCTCTGCGGGACGACTTCTGTTGTAAGCGAGCGCAATAATTGGTACGCGCACCTGTAAGGGTTTCGTTAGATTCAAAGAAGTAGGTGGAAAATGTAAAGTTAAAAATGTGAATCGGCAGGCGGGGGGGATTGTAATCCCGATGGTGCAGTAGCGACAACAGCGCGCGTTCCCGTGTGTTTAAAGACAATCGCTGTAATTAGGCGTCGTTTAAAACGATTTCTTTTCAACACCGGTTCACTTGGGTTTCTCATTTCGTTTTCCCCCTTTTTTTCTTGAAATGGGATTTCCTCGTGTTCCTTTTCCGCCCTTAAAATAATCACACTTTCCCTCTCTGCTATGATCGTGTTTCGTTTCAATCCGCCAGGCTAAATGCGCACGTAGAAAAAATAGCCGATTAAAAGAAGAAAAACAGTGCAAAAAACGAAGCAAAATATAAGGATTATGTGACATTTGGCAAGGATTACAAACAGGTGAAACACGATATTATGCGGAAGAAATACACCTGTCACTATGTTTGCAAAGCGAAATACAAGAAGATGAAATGGACGGACAAGGAAGAAAAACAAAATGAGTTCTTCAGGTGTTTGGTGTCGGCGAGATTACATCGACAAATACAAACACGCGCCGCTTATGTTGTCACAGTTGCCATCAAGAAAAATCTTACGGGAAAAAAAAAAGATAAAAGGCTGTTTCCTAACGCGTCGGATTGTGTAGACATTAGCTGACAACATCTGATCAATGAGGATGACGTTTTAAAACCAAAGGACAGGCGGTATGTGTTTGTTTTTTTCTTTTACAACATACCAATCATATTTTCGGGGTAGATTATCACACACCGCTGGCTATAAAAGAATATAAATGTGAAGACGTAACGGTAATCACACTCCATGACACATGAGTTTGTGTGATCTCTGTTTCGTTGATTTGATGACTTTGCTTCTATTGTAACAAAAGGATGTAAACAAAAGAAGAACGGGAACAAGAGTGTCGGCAGTTGGGACATTGAATTATTGGGTGCGGACATAGCGGTGTGCCTACATGTAAATTAACTTTTGATTGCAGGTTGACACCTTTTTTTTCCCCTTTGTTATACGATGTGTTAAAATAGAAAGAAAGAACAAGGACCGTTAGTGACGTTGTGGACTCCAACCGCAACGTTTTTCTTAAATACACAGTAAGGATTTCGATGAACTTTAAATTCTCAACAATTCAATGTTAAATAAGAATTTAAAATGGATCGCGGCTACATTTTGTTTAGCTATTCAATAAATAGCAAGCGGGTGTTCAACAGTCCGCAATAGAAATAACCACCTGCGCGTTAGAAAAGAAATAAACAGGTGTAAAGGTAAACAACAAGTAGATAGGTAGCCATGTAATGCCGGATAGTTCTGAATCCTATTTGCGCATTCATTCAGTTTGTACAATAGAATCATCCAGCCGTTTCGCGCTTTCATTAAAAAAAAAAAAAAGAAAAGATCACAAAGTTTTTTGTTGTTCAGTCCTCTCTTGTCCGTGTGTGAACAAATGTTGGGCCGATGCCCCGGAACTGAGTCAGGTAAACATCAAGTGCGTAACGTCGTTTTCTTTTTTTTCTCTGTAAAAAAAACCATTTGGCAGTCGTCTCTTTTCCCTTTATTGTTTGTGGGCGGCGGCTGCTGATGATGCAGCAACACAAGAAAATATCAGAACAATAGAAGTCGAGAGAAAAAAAAAAGAACAAGCGGCCTTGTATTTATACAAGGAAATCATCATAATAACGGCCATTGCTCAAGACATTTTTATATGGCCCTTCAATTGTTCTCTTTCTATTCGCCGCTGCTTTCTTTGGCCTGAATTTCGCCCTAACTCCTACATGTACAGCCTATACGTAATCATCTATTGCGCATGGATATGAAGTATAAAAATCAGGTGGGTCAATAAACTTATCAGTAAACAGGTAGAAACAAAAGAACGGGACTATATATTCACACAGACGAGAAGTCAAGTGTTGGAAGAAGACCTCCGTTATTTCTCGAAAATTTGAATACCACATCGACGTCTTCCGTGTTTTATTATCAAGCGACACTTTTAGGGAGCGTCGTCCCGTAAAAAGGAAAAAAGTTCAGTAGGTCAATTGGGTTGATACAGTTTGTAAAAAAAAAACTAAACAAACATCTGTCACAAACGGCGGCGGTTGTTGACACAGGTATAACGGACCACCCGTGAACGCGTGTGTCGACACCACAAACGCAGCGGTTGGATTTTGAAAAAAAAAAACGCGACCATAACATGAGGTAGGATTCAAAAGAAATTGTACTTGAAGTATGGGAGATCAAATAATTTTATACTCGAAAAATTCCTAAAAGGATATAAAGGATCTTGTTTGTTTTGACACGCAGATGAAAACGGAAAAAAGCAAAGACACGTCGAAAACCACAACAAAAGGCTATTTCTTTTTTTTTTGCTGCCTGCCAATTGGTTTCTTGTTGATCCCCTCTTTGACAATAACGAGGTTTTTTTTTACAGGTAAAAAGGTTTCAATGAAGGCAAAAATCGCCACTTCATGCAGTTTCTAACGTTTTTTTTTTTTTTTTTTTTTTTTTTTTTTTTTTTTTTTTTTTTTTTTTTTTTTTTTTTTTTTTTTTTTTTTTTTTTTTTTTTTTTTTTTTTTTTTTGGGGGGGGGGGGGGGGGGGGGTGATCATCTTAACTGAATAAAGTCCATTGAATCAGCATCAAAACTTACTTGGTTTGCAGATGTAATGCTCTTGTTGACTTTCGTGTTCCAGAGGGGATGTTTGTTACCAGCTGCACATCCACCAGCCAAAGGAATCCTTCATTCATCGAGATGTCAACTTACAACGAGGCTTTTCGATGAGACTAAGTTGACGGGGATCGTCGAGCATCGTTCCAAAGTGGGTAGTGTCACTAGTGAAGTTTCTTAATAGTCTATGCAACAGCATTCTTTAAGAGTTCATACAAATAGTTTGAAAATGATTGTAAAAATTCCTTTACAATGTCTGGTGAAAGATGTAACGCACTTGATTGAAGAGGGTTCCAAAAGAATGACACAGTGTATGGATATTGACGTAACCGTAAGTATGAAAACACAAGTTTAGTGCAAATGCACTTAAACGATCCTCGCTAAGGTCTTTTCTGACGCACAAAAACGTCAGGAGTTTCGCAGACACACACACACAAGTAATAACAGAACAATGAACAACGTGCCAGCAAGGTGACACGTCGACGACTGTGTCGATAATGACAAAGCGAGTAATAAGGTAAAAATGAGAGGAAGAGTGATCATGGCGATGAAGCCCCGTCTGTCATAGAGAGAAGGATTTTTTAAACGGAATTTTTTGCGTAATTTTCTGGTTAGTGGGGACTTTCTGATGGCACGCCGGGCATTGTGCGGAGACAAATTAAAGTGCGGCCATGCAACGGGAAAGGAGGTCCTGACGCGTGCTAATATCGTAGACGCTAACGTCTAGCCTTTTCTTGCGTTTCTATCTAATCATTTGCGATACGATAAAAAAACAAACAGGAAAAACGAAGAGAAATTTGCTACAAAATTGTATGCTGAGCTTGATACCCTTTGCTATGAGTATACTGTCGAATTCGCAGAGTGCCTCATCTTTTTTTACTCTCTGATTACTCTTAACCGAATAAATGTCTTTATGTTCTTGGATTCACTCCTTTCGACTGTCTCTTTTACCCAAAGCCGGCAAATTGAATGGCTAAGTCCTTTTTTTCTCTTTCTTTGGCGATTTACACTAAAAACAACTATTTGAATATACAAAAGAACCATTATCTCCTTTTTATTTCTGTTTGTTTCTCTTATTTTTTAGTTAGTGTGTGGTTGGTCCCTCCTGAAAATGTTGAAAGTCTGCATTATCTTCGTTTTTCTCTTTCACTGTCTCGTTGGCTGTCCATTGCGGCGATACAACTTAATGACGGAGGGACCACCTCCGCAGTGAAGAGAGGCAGCGCTCGGTGAATAACCGCAAGCGCTGGTAATAATACATTCAAATTGGTGTGTGTATTCTGCGAATCTATGCGGTAACTTTAGACACGGACCCAGCACATCAACGTGTCTCAATTTCCAACGCAAAAAATTGAATTTTTATAAGCAGATTAACTTCTTAATAGTTTTTGAGTGGAGATAAATAATTCGAACAAGTTTCTATGTAGCTTTCAAACACAAATCTATTTATGTTCAACGAACGTTCAGCAATAAGGAATACGGTGTACGTCATAATGTTGCGTAGACAAGCAAATACATAAATAGAAAGGCATACGTTGTGAGCAATCGATTCATTAGTTGGAAATACAACTCCAAAAGGCACAGTGAGCCCAACGAAACATTTTTCTCATTTCAAAGTCAACAGCAGCAAATTTCAAGTTGTTCGTGATTGAGTTATGTAGCTCTTCATTTTTTTTTTCTATTTTTCTTTATTGTAAATTTTGTGCAATTATTTTCGCCAGCAAACATTTAGAGAAATTCGAAACAAGGTAAGATACGGGAGAGTTGAACAGCCTCCAATTACGAATGCAGTTCACATCGAGACCCTATGCATGCAACTATGAGGAGAGGTCAAGACAGGCAACTATTCAAAAGATGAAGATGTCGAAAGATGGCCTAACTCGAAAGAGAGAGAAAGAGTTATACACTTGAGGCAACAGACAATAAATGGCGTCGTCGGCGTCAGAAACAGCGGCCGACCGGGCACCATCAACGAAACAGAGACTAGATTTATGTGTATGCAATAACAACAGTAGGAAATGTCATGGTGAAAAGCCATGAATTTCTTTTTTCGATATTTTCACCGAGCTTTATCCTGAATCGCTTCCCATTCAGAGGCGAATGTACGCCACGATCTCAAGTCTTAATTTACTATTTATGCTAAACACTCTGACATTTGAAGGGGAGGCATACAATGAATGATGAGGTACTTTACGTCTCCTTTTACCGTGATTAACTGGAATTAGTTTTCAACCCGTCTTCAGAGTTTCAAACGATGAATTCGAAATGGCAACAAGTGCAGCAATAATCGTTTCAAAACAGCATTTAGTGGAACTTTACTGAAGCAGTTCCCACAGTGCGGTGATGTAGCTCTGAGCCATTTGGAGAGTTTCGTACTTGGAGAGTTGTCGGTCGTTGCCGAGAGCGGGCACAACATCGCGGAGACGGTCAAAGGCGCTGTTCAGGTTGTTCATCCGTCTGCGCTCGCGAGCGTTGGCCGCCAGACGACGTTTCTTCATCACCTGCGGAGCGACTTCCTTCAGCGGCCGCTTGTGACCGTTTGAAGCGCTGCTGGTGCTGCGCGGAAGCGTCGACTCGGAATCGGAGCCGCTGTGGTTGCTCGACTGGTTCGCCTGCTCACCCATCAACGGATGAATGGAAGAAGGAGCCGGACTGACGGGCGAATTTACCGTGTGATGATGGTGGCTGTTCAATGGCGATCCTGGAGAACTGGGTGTGGGTAGACCTGCGGAGAGGTAACAGCGTTCGGGATCTTCTTTGACGCTGACTCGCAGGTCGTAGTAGTTAGCGGATGAGTTATTGCTGGCCGGCGGCTGGACGAAATATTGCAATCGCTGACGGAGTTCCTCTTCGGACGATGTGGCTGATGGTGAAACGGCGTGATGGTGGCTGGGCGATGGTAAGGGACTTTCACCGAAGTGTCCGCGATAGGTTGGATGTCCCCCACCGATATGATGGCCGTGGTCACTGCTTTCCGAAGACATTGGGCTGGGAGTGTTGTAACCGTCGGATGCGGCGTCGTAGCAGCTACTGGTGGGCTGGCGGAAGGAGCTGACCGGTGGCAGCGGAGCGATGCACTTGCTGTCGTTTAAATAAGCGGACAATTCGTCGCGTTTGCCTGTCTTACTGACGGTGGCCAAAAAGCGTTTCTTGTTGCAATCCTGGAACATCTCTGTGTCACTGAATTTCCAAAGTCGACAGACTTCCTTGTTACACTTACGAGTAGCGAGAGAAGAGGCAAAAGTTGGATGTTTTGAAATAAGAGGGAGCGAGCGAGAAGGAATTGAAGGTGTGCACGGGAGCAAAGCACAAGCTGATCTGACTTCCAACCAGCTCAAACCCTCACTTTTATAGCTCTACCATTCCTCCTCTTCCTATGGCAAGAGGTAGGGTGTACCTTCTATCTTCTACATTATCCACCCTCCCCCAACTTTTCGTTTTCTTACCTGAGGATGGACCCCGTGTGTCTGCATTATATATTTCTCCTTTGCGATGCGCCTCGGAGGTAGAGCAATTAGACTGTCCTACAGCATAAGCCTCCCATTCTTTTTTCTTTCTCCTCCTGTAGCTTTGTACTGTATCGTTACCTTCAGTCACAGAACACATGGAACACCGTAGGAGCAAAAAAAAATGGAAGTCGTAAGTTATTTTCGTTCCTTTTTTATTATTACTTTTTATTTTCTTTTGAACCTGCATCTACGCCAACCAAAACCTATTCTATTGGCAACCGCCAGCGGACAGAACAGACTCCTGCAACACGGACTGATTCGAACTTTTATCTTTGGCCAACAAGAAAACCGCGGATCAAAGCAGGAAAAAGACAGTTAAAGGATCTGAACTAGCAGAAACCACTGCAACATTCAAATTAGCTTTACTTTTAACTATGAACCCAAAAAACGATTAACGTCCAATTGCTGTGATTCATTGAGTCTTTGAGGTGAAAGAGGAAACGATCTAGAAATGAGTTTTTTCAATGGTTTTCTTCACGATAAAGGATGTCCCTAGGCAACCATCCAAAATGAGTTATGTCCATCGTTGAGCGCAAGAAGTATCCTTGTATCTCAAAAAGTAGTAGGAACGGTCTGAAATTATAGCGGTCAAAGTTGCTCTCCTTCAATGGCTCCTCGATCTACTGTGTAATTTCTTATCAGCTAACAAAGTCTAGCGCGTTATCGCCTCTCCTTTCGGAGTTGATGATGAGCTCACGTGTGAAACGATCGCCTTCTTTAAACAAACAACAACAGAACAAAAGGCAGAAAAGTTTGAAACTTAAAGCAAAACAGAATTTTTAAAAGGTTTTCCAAAAAGAATTCTAATTTTTAGTTTCTTTTTTATCGTTTCGCTCATCAGGATACTACCATTTCTTGCTAGCGGGTTTTTGTTTTCTACTCGACCGTCATCTTCACGGGGGGTTTCAACATTCGAGGATATTACCAGTCGATAGGAATTTCCATACAGAATGACGACATCGCTAGCCGAAAATGCGAAAACAGTGACAGTTGGTTATTTGTCGAGGTGAAAGATCAAAAGAGAGAGAAAAAAAAATAAGATGTGGTCCTTTGATTATACAACAACACTCATTACGATCACCATCGGTGTAAATCACTTATCGATGGGATCCCATCAGCTTTTGTTACAGAAGGTTTAGCGAAAAAAAAAAGAGATTTCTTTCTTTGGCTTGTGTCAAGATGGCGATAAAAAAGAGTGGGTCAAAGTCATTTTGCTGGAATGTTTCCCCTCTTTTCAAAACAGAGGCTATACATTTGTGTTAAACGTCTTTCACTGTGTGAGTTATTGAATGGACCACTCATTCAAGTCCTTTTACACAGTTCCTTCTTTTTTTCTGCTGCTGATGGCATCGTGACGGGACGAAGAAGTGTCTTGTCTACCATTCAATAGATCCCTCTGTTCGCCAATGACATGGAAGCTTTCGAAACAAAATTCTCGATCCACTCCAAAACCCATTCAGACATTTCAAACAGTTTGCTTTTAAAAACAAGTAAATTGCGTACAGGTTTCTTATGCGGATGTACAGCAACAAGTGCAACAAATCTATTGAAAAGTGAATAATGAAAATAATGGGGAGAACATCGGATTAGTTAAAGGATCGAGCAAGAAATGAACATTTCAATAGCTGATGAGGTGTCTATGTTAATCAGAAAATGCTATAGCTAACATAAGCGGAACTATGTTTTCCGTATCATCTTCTACTTCAAAGATCCTAGTAGCAAAAGGGACCTCTGAGCAGCCCTTGCCCAGTCAGTGATGCCATTTAACGACATTAAGGAATTCACTTTCTTTTTGCTCATCATACGTGGTTTCATATTTGTAATCTGGGGGGTTGCCAGTACATTCAACTGCAATCGTTAAACATGCCATCGACGTTGGTGGTGAGTTGCCTGTAAGAGATCCCTGTGACATACGGATGCAAACTATGGGAACTCAGCAATTTCAAACTCTTCCCCTTCAAAAGAGGGGTCCTCTAAATTGAATAACGATGATTTGTTTTGACTGTCTTCAACGATCTCGTAACAAACAGCCCTTAACAATATGTGCTGGAAAGCAAAAGTAAATACCGAGTGTATGAAATCGCATTGCCCATGAGTTCGAGTGCTTTTGTTGTTGTCGCAATTGCTCTGGATGGTCGTTTATGTCTTTAGCTTTCGTCTCTTGTCCATAACTATACCTGAAAAAGAACGACAATGACTCAATTGGCATGTCTAGCATATTTTTTTTTTCTTCCACTCAAATAATGGGGTTCTCATTCAGTCAAAACGATGGGTCGCGTGCGGTTAAAAGTCGTTTGCATCTCTTTGTTTCTTATAACTTGGACTGGCAAATTTAAAAAAAAATCTCATGACGTTCTCCATCTTTCGCCAATATTTTTGCGGAACAGATATACAAAGAAGGCCTTAGCAATGGTCAGTACTTTACAATTAAGTGGTCAACTACTGGCTAACCACAATAATGTTGAAAGAAACTGGAATGGGTATAAACGTGTCACGTCGTTTGGGAACCTGAAACTCTGTGTTGTTCACTGCCTTCTTTTTCTCTCTTTGGCGGATCTGATGTGGTTGTAAACAACTTCGCTATAGGGTCTGTACAAGATAACACGACCAGTTCCTGTCCGTGCAGCTGAAATAAAAAAAAAAACAACAACAAGAAAATCGGAGCGCGTAATCGGCATCCGGTCCAGACGTCCAGTCTTCTGGACATGAATGAAGCCCTTTTTTTTTCTCTTCAAAAGTCTGCTATATCGTAGCGAAGAAACAATAGAAATGTAGAATAGCTCCAGTTCCAAAAATAAATGAGGTTTTTTGGACGCAGAAGTCTGTTGACGTGAAACAGCAGATAGGCCTAGTCGCATGATCTGTCAAAAACAAAACAAAAGTTGAATGTCACTTTCTCCCTTTTCTAGACGTTAGTGAAAGTTTTTTCCCTCTGTCATCTGGCGATCATTTTCAATGCGACGTGCGTTGTTTGTTTTTGGTACCTGACGACCGCAAATACGTAAGCTATCATTTGTCGCAAGGCCTACCGTCTGCTCTTGTCGTGACTTCTTCAATCGTCTACAACAATTTCCTTTTTGTCCCGCCTCCTTTCACATGAATTCAAGCCAATCCCCACATGTAGGCCTTTTGAAATTAACCGTCACCCCTTGCGTGTCTTCATATAACAGAAAAATAGCAACAGCCCATTGCGTCATGATTTTTTTTTTCTTTAACTTGGCTCTCTTTTTCTTCAGACAGATTTATTGATAAAAAGAAATTGGACTGCGGAATTTCGGTTCTAATGTCCCCCCACTGATTCAGACAAATGCAGAATGTTTTGAATCAATGCGGACGAATCGCCAACGTGTTCTAGAGAAAACTCCATTGCGGTTGTTCGAATTAGAAGCGGTGGAGGCAAAAGACTTCAACGCACAGGTGAAGGCGACTCCCTGTTAAGCTGTGAATACCCCCCTGCGTTGGTAGAAATAAAAGTGGGGGGTTCCAATCGTATTTTTTTGTTCTCTTTTATTCCCTAATTCTATAGGTCTGTGCGATTAAGCCTTTCCTGCGAAAAAATAAAGGGCACCTCGCAGAGAATCGTCATAAAAGCCTTTGACTGTGATGCGCACTGGCCCTCACTTTACCCAACACCATAGAGCTAATCACGGGTATTTATGCCTATTCCATCAAGAGCGAAAGGCATTATGGCAAAGAATAATAAGAAGGGTCCAAACTCGGAAACTGACTTCCTGTTTCTAAAAAAAAAAAAAGCCTCCGTTTCAACGGTCATAACATGCGATAGTTTGAACGTTGAATTGTTTCTAATTATCAACTACGTCCTTAACACTTTAAATTGATCTAACTGTCCTGCGCCTTTGTTCGAAGAGCTTTCAGGGGGGCGAGAAAGGGTTGTTTCTTCTTCTTTCTAAACTTCATCTTTAACCTAACATTCACTTGTTTTGAATCAGTGCGTCTTCCTGACGCGAGAAAAGAACCCGACGGTATTGGATAAGCAACCGAAGCTGATTGAACGAAACTAGCAATTAACTGAGGTTGGCTCAAACGATGGACATTCAGGACGATTTTCCACTGGGTGCCACCTCAGCAGTGCACTCTGTGATTAAAATCGGACCGCTTTTGTTATTCAAAACAGTTCAAAAAGCATTGCCATTTAGACTACAATTGACTCTCTTTCAATTGTTCTCTGATTTCAGTGAAACTGCAAAGCGAACGAATCCAACGAATTGCAATCACCAGCCCCAAACCGATATCATTTTGATGATCCAGAAACAAAGCTTCACTATTATTGTGCAAGAACGCAAATACAAATCAAAGGGAAAATTACTTTGGGCTTCTCATTAAATTCGCTCAGCAGTTCCGGTTCGCGTAAAAACGATAGCCAAGCTGTTTGGATTGTGATTCCTTGTTTTGGTCTCTTTCCGAATGCAATCCACATAGGGAGGGGGGGGGGC
Source organism: Daphnia carinata (assembly GCF_022539665.2). Taxonomy (NCBI): domain Eukaryota; kingdom Metazoa; phylum Arthropoda; class Branchiopoda; order Diplostraca; family Daphniidae; genus Daphnia; species Daphnia carinata. The sequence continues at coordinate 4,180,567 of NC_081340.1, read as the reverse complement.
GATATCCTTCGTCTCCCATGGTGTCTATAGCTCGTCGCTATAAATGTTAGACGAAATGAGATGGCAAATTAAAGGCTATTACGCGTGTAAAAGACTGTGTTGAGACTTGAAAACGGAGCTCAACAAGTCGTAATTTCAAACAGTTTATAGCTAAATGAATCAGATTTCAAAGTACATGAGTGTGACGTGAAGCCAGCAGCAGCTTCCTCTTCTCGTACCGCCACAAAGAGACCTCCCCAGGTGAACGCATAATCATCGCCTAATAATCTAATAAGATGACTTACATTGTTTCATATTTACCTGTGGGAAAGGAGTGCTGAATCTTTTAACGACGTGTAAAAGCCAACTCAGTCAGCATCGTTAAAACGAAAGAACCGTTTTCACCAAAAAATGAATGGGCATCTAATGGATTTTTATGTACAAGCCAAGTTGGATCGCCATTTTGTCCCTTATGTGGGGTGCTCTGCAACGAAACTCGGTCAAAATTTATCACCTTTCCTTTTTTTTTTTTTAAATAGCTGGATGTGCACAGGGGGTGGTCACATTTGGCGGAATCCAATACGAGGTGCAAAGTTTTTTTTCGATTATTGGCCTTGTTGATTCACACGCAGCCGAATGAAAAAAGGCCCCTTCATAACGACCCAAAACAATCTTACGCCATTTTTGCTATTTCCGTCCACTTTCCCATGGATTGTTTGCCATTGCTCGAGAAGAACCACAGGGGAAGGTTTAATGCTTAACTCCCTTATTAACTTTGTAAGCCATTAAATTTGTAATAAGATTTCCCCTGAAAAAAAAAAGGACTAGGTTAAAGCTATCCTCGTTCACGTTGAAGCACATAATCGCTGAAAATAAGAAAATATAGGGCAAAAGAAGAAGTTGGGCTCGAATCAAAATCAAACTATGAATGGTCTAGAAGTCTGTGGGAAACGAGGGTCAGTTCATTCAATATCTTTGTCAGTACAAGATCGACCGTATCTTTTGTTCTTTTTTTTTCGAATTAGAACGCCGCAGGTAGTCCCGGAACGTTTCCCCCTTCGACTGGAACAAGCGGATAGTTGCGTGCTTTCTTCTCAATCGCCGATAGGGTTTCCAAAATAGATGAATCGGACAGGTGAATGGAACAATTCCACCTCAATCGCTCTTCCTCATACAGTAAGGTGTGTTGTTGTTTTATTGTTTCTCGATTTTTACGGTGGCTCCTTTTCTCTATCACTACCACCTAATGCGGTAGTCAGAACGTTGTTATTATTACGAGCCCTAGCAGTCGGAAACTGAACGTCAATATCCTCGAGTTGTTGCTTTTCTGTTAATCACAGGAGGCGTGTCCGGACAACTGGATTGATGGACTGTATGGGGATTTACGATTCGGGGTGTTTGTGGCCATCTTTTTTTAATGTTATCCAGTTGCCGCCGATTGCTACCGCTATCTGAAATTGAAGTTTCTGATCAGCTTTTTACGATTTCTCCAAACAATTTCTTTGAAAATCGAAAATTCGGCCTTTGAGATTCGTTTGAAAACCACTTAACTACATTTTGTTTTAACTATTGCGTTCTGAAAGACACATCGATGCGATAGATTCGATTGGAAGAGTCAATCAATGGTGGGTAGGATGGACACTGATCGGTCAAATGATAAAGACAAGTGGTTTTGACTCCATAAAGTATTCAGTTCATTGCTGGATCAACATAAACTGGAAGAGAAAAATGGGGACAAGCGACGAAAAAAGGGTCAAAATCTGAGAGACATATACCTTTTTTTTTTTTTTTAAAGTCAAAGGATTGTTTTGGGAGCTGTCGTCGTCGACATAGCGGGGGTCCTAAGGTCCAAAAATATATTTCGAGGCTAAATTTTTCCACAAAAAAAAGGAGATACAACTAGCCGATAGGGTGAAATTGAAAGAGTTGGTAGCTCAGACATGGGATATGTGCATCTTGAAAGGCATCCCGGACCAGAAAAGAAAATTCTGTGGCTATCGTCCCTATCAGTGACAGTCAATCCAACAATAAATCAGTCAAGTGGACTTCCCCAGACTGGCTTCTTCCTGCCCCAATGGCGAAACGCTTGCGCATTCAACCGTGCTGAGCAAGAGAGACACAAAGGTGGTTCAATGAGACTAATAGTGGGCCCGTGTTGAATGCCCAGCATGACTTCCCTTTAACACTCAGAAAAAGAAAAGCACAGCAAGAAAACGATAAAAATATGCAGAAGATTTGCCCTTCAATGCAAATATCAGTTACATCTGTTTAAACTATTAGTAAAGAAAAGAATGGCTGCATGTTTTCCCGATGCTTGATCGGGATTCCGGAAGAAATGGGCTGTTTTAGGATCATAGGAAACAGAAGGCCGATAAAAAAAAGGGGTTTGCAGTCCCTCCAGCGATGATGGATAATACATTCATTGAATAACAGAAGAAAGAAAAAGAAGGCAGGGCATATGGTGAATGGATATCGCAAGATAACCGTGAAGGTCTGACAAAACGTGAAGAAACTGCAACGTTTTTCGTTTCTTGAGGTGATGACACTTGATCCTGCCCCCCAATTTCCCTACAAGTTCTTCCGTTTTCACGGACTACTGGGTGTAGACAACAACGAAGCTTATTTATTAAAAAATACGAAGCCATAGATCCACACGTGCCCATTAGAAATTGAAACCGTTTTCGATTGGTCATCCGGCCAATTTTAGATGGTGACCTGAACCTGCCGGAAGTTTATGCTGCGGCGAGTTGTTGTGCAACAACATTTTAAAAAAAATTTAAATAAACTTAAAAAACTGAGTAATAAGAATAAAAGTTTTACCAGCATTTTAAACCATGAAATTGTGAAAATGACAGTAAGAAAACGATTCCAGTTGCACATGTGACAGTGTGGACATTTGAAAAAAAGAGATTCAAGATGCAATGTTCAGACACTATAATAGTAGACATCAAAATATGTAGAAAGCAAAATAGTAGAGAAACTGAGGATAAATCAGGGAATGGACAACGAACGTATAGACGACCCAAAACCCACACGATGTCCTACGTGAAGGCTTGGGTCAACTCGACAGGCAAATTACATGCGTCTTTTCTCCCCCCTTGTTACTTCACATTCGTACCGCCTTTCTTGACCCTGGCCCAATTTTATCTCCAAGAGAAACAAAGGTTGAGGACCATAGTTGAATTAAGTCTATAGATGGTTCAATAGTGTCTAGATGTTTTCTCTTCAAGAGGCATCCAACTGTCCAACACTTAGGAGAACATCGTAACAAGAACTCGGAATTTCAGGAACAAATTAAAATGAAACCACGGAATTGAGTTGCTTAAAAAAAAAAGAATTTTCTAGTAGCTACTGTATTAACTATAGAATCGAATTTATAGCTGCCCTGTTACCACATATATGTAAGGAACAGCGGCGCCTCGTCTTGACGTCTTGAATAATAAAATAGATGAAGGGGAACGTCAAAGAAGATAATAAAACTGGGATTTCTCGTTGAACGAATAGTCGAACATGCAATGGAGAAGTTTATAAAAAGATGTTGAGACACTGAACAAGGATAACGAAACGAGATAGGATGGACCCTCACCAATTCTTTGTTTTCTTCAGAAAGCGGCATGGCAGGTAAATTAGAGGAATCAATTAAAAGACAGCGTGAAAAATGCATCCCATCGTAGGGTCGGTATTCAAATGAAGACATGCTTTAGGGCACTGCATAAAACAAAAAGATGAAAATAATGAAGAAGCTGTATAACAGGTGATTTTTCTTTCAACTCGCTAGCTGTCCCTGTGTTGGTAGGATTGAATAGGCATCTAACCACCGTGGGTTGACCCTCTAACAATTGTTTGATATGCCGCCATAAACTCATCAAAGATGACCCTACCTGTACACTTCCTGTCCTACAAGAGGGTTTCACTGATCACGTTTCATATTCTTTTTTGTGTTATCGCCGTCACGAGATTATTGAGTATCAATAAAATGGCAATTCTATTCAAATCACGAGAAAAAAATGAAAAACAAAGGAAAATAATGGAATAAAATAGGACTGTAAAGAAGCCACCAAGATACAAAAACACAAGAAAATTGAGTTACGTCACAGCCTATGTTGAACATGTAACGCGCTGATTTTTATGTGACGTACTTGATCCATGTGAACTGCAGCAATCAGGGGACACACAACTATCACATAGGACTATAGAGAGTCGGTGTCTTTGACAATTGATTGTCTATAGCAACAACGAGGGAAGAGTCTCATAGGGTGGTCGGTAAAATCCAAAAGGAGGAATTGTTTGATTACTTTTTTAACATCCTTTTGATGACTTGGGGCGCATTATAGAGCATGAGAGACGTCAACTTTATTATCAAGGGCGATCCTACCGTCTATCGCATTCAACTCCCATTTTTCTCTAGTCTTCCACGAATCGCTGCCAAGTTTTGATTCCCATGCAGGGCAATCCAACGAGACTTGATTTCATTCATAAATTCATAATCTTCTATAACAACTAGTCAACTAGTGTCCCCGTCATACGGTGAACTTGAAACGTTCGTGGCCTATTGACCTCGTTTCTTTCTACAACGGGATCTGCGACATAATCAGGTTCAACCATTTCACCGCTATCTCTTGTTGCATTGATGGTGAACTCAACGTAACAATGAGAATCAAATCAATAGAGTACAAAACAAATCAAAAACGTAATCTAACCTCAGAAATGTCATTATTACAATGTGAACGGAAAGTAAAAGTTGGGATAAAGTTTGTAAAAAACGGGCCGTTAAGGTAAAAATGCAAAAAACAGGCTCCAGGTCTGTAGAAAAAATGCCAGACTATTAGGGAATACTAATACGTTATCGCTGGCCTAAAAAATGTTATGTTCGAGCATGCGCAAACCTCTCATTAAGTATTAAACGTTTCGAATGGGAGGCTGACCCGATCAGAAAACCAAAGGGCAGGTGGGGAGGATGTGAGCATTTCAGACTCTTGTTTCCTGTCATTGCGAGGTTATAAAAATCGAGAGCTTATTCTTCATGTTTGCGTCAATTCGTTCAAAGTGGAGGCGTTTTGCTTACCTCCCAAGAACATCAGTGATTCACCACTGAGGGAGCATTCCTGTCTGCCAATCAAAGCTTAACAGAGATCTATTACACAAATTCTAGTGGGAGTTGTTGGACTTGGACAGAGAAACAAATCGAGTGGTATGCACAAGAATTAAAGGAGGCTGACCCAGGGATAAACGTTTAATAATTACAATGTTACATGTTGTTAAAGCTATTTGAGCAAGCGATCTCTTACTTCATGTTTCATGAGCAATGACTTGAGGGTAGTGATCGTACAAGTGATGTCAGCACCGAAGGATGCCGTATAATCAAGAATCAGGCTCGCTAGATTGTTGTTGCTTTAGCGAACGAAAAGAATCAAAACGATTGATCAAATACAATTTAGAAAGGATAAAATAAAACACTGAAAACAAGAAAATTGCGGAAGAGCGTAACTGAACATCTGTATCGGCTGATTGGCCGGTGTACCTGTTACAGCTTCAATTTAAACAACATGCACTAATCGTAGAAAGGATAACCGCCAAACTATTGGCACAGCCTCACAACGTACGTAAACAAGACAAACAAGAGTGTAAAATGGTTTCAAACGCTAAAAGATGTTATCTCAACTACGCCCCGCCATCTCAAAGTGGATCTCGTCCTGTATAACCGCAAACCAGCGCAAGGCTATCCTTGTTTATATGGAACTACGTCATCACCTGCACCATCGTTTGGTTTAAAAATTAGCAAAACCCAATCGATCAAAAGAAACAAAAGATTCACAGCTGTTAGAAGAAGAACTTAACCTTTACGACGCTATTTCCCTACACAAACAACCTCAATCCATAACAGGTAACACAAACTATATGTTTGTGCTGTAACACAGTCAAGTATTATATCAATGCCAATTGTCTTACCTTGCCGGAAGCGCCGGCTGGACAACGCTCCCACCGATGCAGGCTGTGCGATCTCATTTAGCGGTTCACCGTTGCAATCATGGCACTTTCGTTTTCTTATCCACGGTCGTCCAACATAAGAAAAACGGTCACCCCAGTCATTGAGAAAGGTAGTTCAGTGTACAGCTAACGGTCTGTTCTCTAGGTGATGAGGCCGTCCGGGTGGAAGAAACGGTAAACAATGCACATTAAGGTCTATCTAAAGTTCGTTCCAGAAGCCAAAGTAATCACATCAAACACATGTTGACAGCAATAAAGTTTGTTGAATGCCTGGAAAATTGTAAAGGTAGCGAAAGTGTCATACAACAACATGGGAGGTAGACACAAAGGGGGATACGTCATTTTTGACCACTGAAGTAGAGGGCACTTTGAAAGACTCTCCCTTTTGTTGTTTAGAATTGCCCTTCTTTTTTGTTCCATTCAGTAACACTGAAATTTGTTTAGTTCTAGCACTGCAACGTCTAGTCTATTTCATTGACCGTTGGGCTCCCCCTGAATGCAGCGAGAAAACTAGCGGCTTCAACACATTCTTTGACTTAGATCAAGCATCATTAGGTAGAGGTTGCCAGACTACAAAATTGCATGGGGAGTTAAATAGAAAATGATTTTGACCACACAACTCAAGTACGGCAATGTTCCTTTGCGGGCTAAAACGTCATCACATGGGGGGAAGAGGTAGAAAGAACAAAAAAAAAATTAGAGGTCATAAAGTAAAATGAACAAAAATTCAGGCATGGAGGGGTGGGCATACATTTTGTTGTACGAGACAAAAAGGAGAAATCGTGGCAAAATATGTCCAATTGGTGTTTGACTCGGCGGGCGACCTTGCCTCCTTTGTTTGGAGATGATAGGATCGCACAGTGGGATACTTCCATGTGGACACATACAACACTTACGTCACAGAACGTCCAATCTAAAACAACAAAAAAAGAGAGAGAAAGCCAATAAGTACGTCCAGTGTTAGACAATGATTAGAAGCAATATACAAACAAGGTTAAGAAGGAAGGTAACACAAAAGAAGGGGGGCTACATTAGAACGTGTGGGTCTTGTTCGTGTTTCACGGGGATAAACAATAGAAGGTGCAACAAGCGCCAGGATCCCTGCAATGAGTTAACCGTCTCTATGGTCAATGGCCATATAATGAAGCCTAGACTAACGAGTATACTCGACGGCAATATTAGAGCAAAGCCAAGAGTTAGCTCATTTTTTACTTGTTTCCTCTTTTTTTTCGGCAGCTTTTGTCCAGACCAACCTCCACAGACTTGTTATTTAATTGGGGTTCAGCCTTATCATTTTTTATCACCTCCTAATTAGAGGTGAAAAAAAAACCCTCAGGAGCTTTCAGTTTCATATTCTGCATAGCTTCCGCTTGGCGCCGAGCACACGCTCACCGCACACGAAGTGCGTTTTCACGCGTCTACGGCGGAAGTAATCGGAAAAAATAAAATTCTTAGTAATCATAGGAAGGAGAATAACAAAATTACAGAGAAGCACGCGTTGAAATAAAAGAAGTTCAATTCCCGATAAACTACCAAGATGAATTTAAGAAAACAAAAGAAAACACAGGGGGAAATTCATCACGTGATTTTACTTGTTCTGTTGCTACTGAAGAAGGACAACAGGTGGTAATAATCAGTCATAGTCGGATAGTGTTGATAGATTTCTAGCGTTGCGTTTGTTTACGTTTTGGAGCTATTGAGTGGGAACAGTGTCCCCGCTGTGTAAATTCTATTTGTTTAAGTTTCGGGATTTCGGTAGCCTCTCAGCGGGGATCGTGTACGTTCCTCAACTTCTCTTTTGGCCCATGAATAAAAAATTCAAGCTAAACAAACAAGGAACTAAAAACAATACTCTCCGCAGGAGATTTGACTGGTTCCATCGAACGGTTACAATGAAAACGTTGAAAGATTCTGAATAACAATTGCAATCGCTAAACAAAAAAATGTGGGATATCAATGAGATGTGCATTCCTGGAAATAAGTTTTGCATAATTAATAAGGCAAATACTTGGCACTTGGGAGTAGCTTCTTTCATCTTCGTCTCTCCGAGTGAAATGAAAACTGACGTTCCAAATGGTCAGTTTCAAGGGATAAGCCTCTCCAATAGTTCCCACTTTCTTTCTGTCCCACACGTCCAGCTGCGAATATTGATGAGATCCTCTTGTCTTCCACTAGATAGTGACAGAAACGTGACGAATGAGATCCGATGCAAAAGGTTCATTCATTGACCAGGCTGTTGACCGTGGATCCCCTTGGAGTGGTCAACCAAATTGCGTAGATGTTTCAGTATTTCTGAATGAACTCAATTGGATTAGGATATCGAGTCTGAAGGAAAAATTTTGCAAAACAAATTGAATGATGAATAAGACCACGGGGGTGAAGATCGTTTTTGGCAGGAGTGCATGCCACCTATGGTTTCTATCAGTGCCCACAGATACATCCTGTAACCGGTGGGTGGTACAGTCTGCATATATTGCAATCAATTCGAAATCGGGTTTCTGTCTGGTATCTGCAAAAACACCATAGAAAATTCGGTTATCTCACTAATTTTACCTTACCATCTGTGCGAAATGAAGTAGCTCATCATGCACCTGACCAGTGGATTGAGTTCTACCACATCGCCAAGCTATAGCGAAATTTGTATATTGGCCGTTATCGCCAAAACTGTAGAAACACGAAAATAAGTTTGTTCAGTTTTTTTCCTTACATATCCATCAGATTCCAATGATTTTCAAATCATTCCAGCAGAGTTCCATGAATCCCACAGGTGACGGCTTCAAATCCATTTCCAATATACAGGTGTTTCTTCTCACCCTTTTTTCGAACAAGCCTATACAATCTTATGCAATAAATCCAAGGAACGATGAGAACATGCTGTTTTATTCCTCGAATGTTATGTGTCGTCTTAACATATTTTCATATTCACCTGAGTCGGCAGGGTGGTCGGCAATAAATTTCCCCCTCTTTGTTATTGCTGTGACAGCCTGGCAGGCGACACACGCGTTACCAATGGTTCACAGAGACCGACGTCCTCACCGTTAACCCCCCTCTATTCTCAACCCTTGTTATCTGTGAATGCTTTATGCCACACAATTGTATATTGCACTGGAACAATATTCCTTGACGGTCGACGTCTTACCAAAGAGTAACGATCGTAATAACAGCCCCCCGCCCTGTCTTATTGTCTTTTTTATGGCCAACTTTAATCGAATTTCTTCTGTATTTTTTTTTACTGTAATCCTTCTTCGGAATAATGTCCAAGGTCAAACAAGAAAATTGCAGTAAACAAACAAATGAATTCAGTCGGCGGCCTTTTAGAAATCCTGAACGCATAGCAAATTTTCTCAAAGAAACAAAAAAAAAATAATAATAGCAAATAGGAACATGGTCCGTTGTTGTGTTCAAGATGGGACCATCGGAAAGAACAGTGCAGGCCTTTGTGTACAGACTCCCGAGTCGAATGGAGAACAATGCGGATGAAAAAAGAAAAGCCAATGAGATCTACTGAAACCACAAAAATACTGAAAGAGAAAGAGCCGGCTGCAATTTCATTGACCATCATCTGCGAACACATCCACAATTATGACCTTTTTGCCCTACTTTTCGAGTTTTCGTTGTTTGCGCGTTTTTTTAGAAATAACTCAACGGTCCGGTGGGGGTTCATTTTCGAACCTTTACCACATTTAACCTGGAAGCTAAATTTGAACTGTAACGGAACAACAATGGGAGAAGGAAAGGACACCTAGTAATAGACCTAGTAACAGATAGTGGCAATTTTTTCTTGAAATAAAGATAAAAAAAAACTTACCGAAATGTGGGAACTTATGTGGGAACTGTTTCACAAGTTCAGCAAACAATTTTCAAACTTCGAGACGAAAAACAAATGGCCAGCTGATGACTGTTGCCAGTCAGTTTATTGCAGTTTTTATCCTTTAAACAAGGACCATTTGTGTGCCCTACCATGATGCTTTCTCCGGGGAAAGGGTAACGCGCGGTTCACATACCGCCACACTTGTGCATCGCGTTATAATCCCATACAACGAAAGGGATGAGAAAGAGGCCGAAGAAATAGGATGGGAAAGCTTTTTGTAACAAGAAACATATACAACAAAATGTGATCTATATGGGAAGACATCTCACAAACAACAAAATTTTATCTATATTGACAGACATGTCATATTTTCTAACGCAATTTTCTTTTACTTGTCTAGACTTGTTTGTTTTTGTTCAACAACCTTGAGGATAAAAACAAAACTGAAAGTGTCAAGCTATGAAACATTAAATAGCACATGATGACATCTGTTGGAGAACTCAATCTAGTTTGGAATTTATCTCGTTTTTATGCGGTTCTAAAGTCTTTTGTTTACACACCTCGTCAAGTCGTTAAAAGGATTTTATTTCCAAACTAAATAGATCCTTTTATTCAGGAAAACGAGCAATAATCGAAAAAGAAGATTGAGGTAAAGGTTTTTTTTTGTGGTGCCATTAAAATGTTCATTGTTGACGGCAAACCGGTTTTTGCTGTAGGGATGAAGGGACGGTAAACATTAAAAGTCTACAAAAACAGCGGATGGCGGGCAATTCAAAAATGTCCAGGGAGATGAGCTTCAAAAGCGGCTCGTGCTTTTTGATTGACTCATCACTCGGAGAGAAGGACCTTTTTTACCTTTTACGAGCCCAACTCCGTCACTCAACCACGCTAAAATAAAAAATAAAGATAAAAATGAATGGAATTATATTTATGCTTTTCTAGCTAAACCTTTTCTCATCGCAGCTCTGCAAATGCTTTTTGTTTCATATTCGAACTTTTTTACCTACCTTCAAATCATTCCCTCATTTCATACAGAAGAAGGGGGTTCTTCTCGGTATGTGTGTTAGCATGTACACTTCAGGGCCCCACCCACTAAGCTAACCCTATAGTTACAAGCGCTATGTTTAGCTACCAGGCTACCCTTTGTTGTTGGTGGGCTCTTACAAGTACGAAAAAGAATAGAAAAGGACAAGCCGCCATCGAATGACTGTGTCATCAACGTCGCCACACAAAGGCAATGTTTGGAAACAACTCGCAAGCTGATTGATGCCGACAAATAACCCGTTGTCTCGATGCCAATCGGCATGGAACATTTCCGCTGTCCTTTGCTTTTTTTTCTCGAACTGATGTCGCGAGATCGAAATAGCTCGAGGAGATTCATATAGAAACCACTGACTGTCGCTCTGAAGCCTTTCAACAGATTGTTAAAAACGACAGCCGTTTGAATAAAATTAACGTTAGTTACAGTTTGGAAAACGATTTATTTTTGGGGAAAGCTTTCTCTTAAGGAGATTGAAGACGTAAAATAGAGGAAGCAGGTGTCAGCGAGATGGCAAACATGACAGCGAGTGGCCAGTCGCCGACTGACGGGTGCAAATTTGATTGAGTTAGCCAATATTAAAGAGAAAGTTCAAACTCACGACTTCCTTTGTTTTCCCTTTTTTTAATTTAACCATCGCTGACAACTTGTCCAGTCTGCATAATTTAAAAAATGGTTCATAAAGAGTGGTCTTTCATCCGGTTAAGAGCAGTTGGGAAGTATTCGTCTCAAATCTAATGTTATGTCAGTAAAATTAACTGGAGAAATGATCCAGTACCCTATCGAAGTTTCACTTTCTCTTTTCACGTTATATAAAACAAATTTCACTTTCTAAGGCTCTTATCCCATTCCCTTAACTTGATTTCGCCTTTATTAAAAGAGCAGACCATAAAATTCACGCTTTATTTTAATTAGGCTCATTTAACCCTATGCCTTGATGGAAAGCGATGACGTCTCGTAACATTTTCCCTTTCATTTTGGCCTTGTGCTTTCCATTTCTCGTCTGTTGTATTCGTTAACTTCACTTAACCTGCTACCGTATGGGAAGACAAGCTTAGACCGTACGTATTATGCATACCACCTGCTTAAACGAAGAGTTAAACGTCAGATGCAACCGCCATAAGAAATCCTTTTTTTAATCCGAGGTAAGTTATTTTCAGTTTGAAAGTCTTTTTCATCGCAGCAAGTAAACGGCCGCTGGTTGAACAGCGGCGGAAATACCAGTGGAAATCATACGTAATATTTTTTATTACATCTCGCCGCAGAGAGCGAAGTGGAAAACGAAAGTGTAGGGAAACAGCCGACTGAAGAGTGGAAATACGTAATTACACATTTTTTTTTGTTGAAATCAGGTGAATAAAGAACGAAATGCGCAAAAAATAAGGATCTCGTGCCGTCAATGTGTGTACCCAGTGACCACCTGTCGGCCAAAGGAAACCTGGATTGATGGTTCCATGTCATTTCAGCCTTGAGTTGCAAACGAAGGGCAAACCATTTCAACTGTTTAGCAGAAAACAAAACCGAATGGCAAATAAAGGACCAATGGCAGCCGGTCGATTGAAATCCATTCACTTTATTTTTAACGTGTCCACTTCACAAACAATAAAAGAAATACTGGGGCTGCCGGGACAAAGACGGACTGATTTACAATCAGGACACTCCCCCTTCATGGCTGAAATCAATGAACAAGAGAAATGGTAAGAATAAAACAACGTCTCTGAGCTGAGCGGAAGAGAAAGTGAAATTAATTTCATCTGCGCGTGTTCATTGCTTCATGAGGACGTCAGTCTAGCAGCAATAATCACGCAATCGTTCGTATGAATGTCGTGACGCGAGTGAATAATCCAAGTGAAATGACGGGCAATTACAGCGATCGTAAAACTATCGATGTGATCGTATTAGAAACAATTATACGCCCCCCGGAAAAAAAGCATTTCTTTTCATTCATTACCATTTATTATTTTTTTATAACAATTAAATTTCCCTGGACAGCCACGGTAGTTCTCTTATTTTTTGTTTAGCACCGCCAATGATAAATCCGTGTGTTGGATGGCCACGCTAAACATATTTTTTTTTTCGATTAAAAAATGCCACAAATAGAACCCGTGCTCCAGAAGAAAACGAAATCTTAAGCGGCATTTTAAAAGGGATAGCTGCCGCCGTTTACTCGTTTCGTATGACATATTTATCTTTTGCTGCGTATATATGGGGCTAGGACGAATATTTCGTTTTTAAGGTCGGTGGCTAGTTAGCTTTGTTACCGACATTTTAGGGTTTCTCTTTTAATTACCTAAGGCAGATACTGTTGTTATCATCTGAGTTTCAAAGATTTTCCTTGTATCAACTGGACGGATAGGCTACTGCAGTTTGAAATTCTGAACTTGAGGAAGTTGGGATTATGGTCGTAAAAAAATATTAATAATAATAAAAGGAAGACTACTAACCTTCTTCCAAAAACCCAGTATCAATTCAATTTCAAGTCTGTTCTTGTGTTCGTTTGAAAAAAGTAGCCATGTTCCCTGACCAGATGGAACGATTGATAGTTGTTATACGATATTGTGAATCAACTGTTAATGACAACGACGATCAAAGAAAATGCCACGACACATTCCACTTTGATTGTGTTTAGAGCAACTGTATAAGCCGTGAGAACCATCGTTTAGGGGAACGACCCATTGAGAAACTGTGGATGGCTTTCGCTGTACAAGAAAAAGTAGGAGGAGAACACGACTGGACTGAAATGGATGGGTATCATTAAACGTGTACTTACCTTTTGTAAGATAGATCTACTTTAGACAGGATGACTCGGTTATGCAAACAATAACGGAGGGAAGCCTCGCTGTACAAACGAAAGTAATGGATACAATTGTGGATCATGTACCAGGCCGTTGTTAAGTAGACACATCGGTTGGCTAACGTTCCTGTATGCACACACCTTGCAATGACTAAGCAATATCTACAATAACAAGAGATCGGCCACACGGGGAAAACGGTGGCCTCATCACAACAACGTGCCTTCCAATGACATAACCAGTAAAAAGTCAAATTAAACAAGTGGCTTCCTACAAAAAACAAAAACAAGTTAGAATAAACCTACCCGTCCCCTTAGACTTTAAATTCCCTGATACAATTGATTGTTTCACAATGCACGAGTGCGTCGTAGTGTCACACGATTCATATCTAAAAACTTTTCAGTCTTATTGCTCGAGTAGATTGCAATCCGTTTCGCACGGATGCCATCTGACGCGCGTGCTCAACTGTTGAAAGAGTAACGAATGGTTTTTTTTTTAATGAATTAAAAAAAAACTAACCAGCTGCTGAGAGGGTTTGTGCCAAAACCTCTTAGAATACGAAAAACTTTAAAAGAAAACTCCATCACTGTTACCGTGCAATAAAACTAGACGCGGTTTTTAGCGATGGCTCTCGCAGAAGGTGATTAGGCACGCGTTAGCACGGTGTCATTTAACGACATGCTACCCTCCGCGGTTGTTCCCGACTTGAAGTCAGCTGACTATCAATGGGAACAGCTGTTGTTTTCCAATACAGTACTCGCTTTAGACAGTTGCAATCGTAGAAACAACTATAGAAAAAAAAAGCCTTTAGTTGTGTAGCTGTCATACGTTTATACCATTCAAAATGCATTGTGTACCGTCTTTTGTATACGCGTTTTTCTTTTGCGTGTAGCGAGGTACAGGGCTCGCTGGAACAAACAGTTCGCAATTCTGGACGCTGTGGTTTTTGAAGTGGGGCCTTTTCCGTCAACAACATGAGTTTCGTTCTGTCAACAACGATTGAATGATAGTTCATTCTTCGCTTCCGTTTGTGTTGGTATCAACAGCCAACGTAACAATGAAGATCTTTGAGTGGACATACGTCAACCAAACGGACAGCACTCAAGAGGACAAAACATTCCAGTAAAATTATTTTGACCTAGTCTCGTGTCTTCCTGGCGCGAGCCATCGAAGACATGATGATCAATAGATAACGTTTGTGAAATGAAATTGATGATGAATAAATAAAAGAAAATTGTCCAGTTTACTGGAGAATTTATTCGGCCTTGAAAAAGAAAAGTGGAATAGGTGGGTTTAATTTTTTTTTGTTTCCCTGCGCTTGTTGAGTTTTAATAAATTTTATTTTTACATCCGTACAGTCCCTATGATTCTTAAATTTGAAATCATGAGCATAAGAAACGATGAACTTCTACGGATCCAATGGGCATGTATACCTGGTTCGAGATAATTAAAGTTGAATGCCCCCAAGGGCTGTATAACAAAGTTGTTGTTGGCTTGTTTGTGGTGCTGCAGCAAAACGAAATAATGACTGAACCTTTAAAGAAATACATAAATACGAATGTCACTCGAGACAGGCCACAACGGCGGCACTCTCCTTTCAACGTTCTTTTACACGCTGCTTCATTTCTTTAAAGAACATTTTATTTTCAAAAGAAAAATGTAGTCGAAAATTCATCGTGATGAGGGTATCCCGGGCTTCTTTTTTTCATTCGTTCATTTCAAACATCCCTTCTTTCATTTCTTTCTACAACTGCTATGGCCGGCGGTATTATAGGCATAATAAACACGGATGGAAACACACGGGCGTATCTATAGCGGTACTAAACAAAAAGACTACCGTGATGTCTGTTGAGGAAATTAAAAAAATAAGAAACGATAATGGATGCTATTTTCGGGGCGTATAATTGTTTATAATACGAGCCCATCGATAGTTTTACGATCGTCATAACTTCACGAGACATTATTACAGCCGCATTTTATTTGGCCAGTCCTCAGAACGAACACGACGATTGCGTGATAATCGATCGCTTGCCATCATAAGCCCCATTCTAATTTCCTTATCGGTTAGTAGGACACACCTCCGACCGTGCCTTGTCTGCCTATTTCAATTGAATAGGTGTGCTTTGCCTGTAATATATTCCGATCCACCATGAAAAGCCCCGAGGGCTCGATCCCGAACGCGCTGGCTAAGCCCGGGATAGCACAGTGGGGGGCATCGTCTCCATTAACACCTCCCGCTGCATTCCTTAATTCAAAAACCATGTAGGAGGTAACGGCCAACAGTTTGCAGCAACAAAGTATGATTTACGAAAATCACTTTCATTTGTATTTTTATTGCGTGTAAATGAGGGAAGCTTCTTACAGTTAAGACTCCCGCTGCATCATACAACAAATTGCTCTGACACTCGGAAGTAACGGTAGAAAATGAAAATCGTATTATCAGGTAAGCAGATGGCACCGCATCTTGTCTGCTACCCTAATGAAGAACAAACGTCCTTGCTTAATGAGTTCACTGGGTATGCGGCGAAGTGAACTATAAGTCAACGAGAAAGAAAGTGAAACGATAATGAGTTAGGCCTCTGGTGTAAAAGAAAGAGAAAACGTTATAAGACGCCATCACTTTCTTGTAGAACGGTAAAGAAATAAAAGGAGTCGAATAACGTGGAGCTAGTCGGCTCTTTTGTCACTAAGGATATGCAAATAAGGCAGAGGGGGGGGGGGTAAAACAAAAGGGAAAGGGAGAAAGTGACTGCTCTATGCAATAATTCTGTTAATCATCAAATTGTGTCCACTATACGGCCTGCCATATTGCTCCCGTGTGAACCAGGGAGGTTTCTTACTAGAGACATTGAAAATTACCATAATAAACTCATTATCCAGTGATACATTGTTGAATACAAATGAACAGTGGCGTTCGTCAGTTCTTGTAGCTGTCGAAGATTTCCATATGCCTTGGTACTTGCCAACGTCAGCGAAAGGGCTAACGAACAACTCCAAGCTGGACGTTGGACGGAAGCGCTGAAATGATCCTGCTGGACAAGACATTTTGGTTAATTATAGCTAGTCTTTGCCAATTGTCACCATGTAGTGAAAATTCTGAACGAAAAGAGAAAGCAGGAAATCATCTATTCTTTTTTTCTTTAGCTTTCTCTTATTGTTGACAAAGCTAAACGAAATGTGCCAGTCGGCAACACGCCAACACACAAAACAAACACTAACACACACTGTGTGGCACATGCAATAAATCAGCGGCTTGTTATTAAGATCATCCCTTTTCTTGGCCGTCAGCTGCTCCTCCTTATGTTTTGGCACAACACCAATCATTTTCCCTTTCGCTCAAAACAAACCGACATTTCTTCATGTGTGGTATAGTTGGGACGTGGCCATCAAATCTGCAGATTCGTCGGCTTTTTCTCTCCTTGGCCGCTCACTTAACTTAAGTACATTTTTTTAAAGTAACAAAAAAAATCACTGGGTCAATGAATTCGTTCATCATTGGATTGAATTTCGGGACCGGAAGCTAGTGGATGGTAACTATCCTATTCTTTTTCCGTGCAGGCTTGTTCATCTTTGAAGGTTGTAAACGGATACAGGAACAGGTGATCAATCATTTTAAAATTTTTGAATATAGGCTTTTTTATGACCCACTGTTGGCTGTTTACAAATGAAAATGTTAGGCATATCATAGTTAGTGTATTGATGTAAACCTCAATTGTTTGAGTGGTACATTGTTATCAATTAAAACTTTGAAAACGGTTGGCCTTTTTCCGGTTCTTACGTATAGACTGGCAGATGTGAGGATATGATTGAAAGGATGCCCACAAATCTAATGAGAGGGTCCTGCTTTTCTTTTTGGGGGTTTGATCCTCAGACGATCCCATAAGGCGTTCTGCGAACATGTTATGATACTTGAATAAACGATCTTTCTTTCGGCACCTCCCCAGAAGCTCCACCATGTTCCCACTGTATGAGCCGAGCTAGTGATGGCCTCGTTCGTAACCTTTCGTACAATCGATGTAGAATGACAGATTGTACGGGAAAGAACGCTCTTTATCCAAGTCTGTAATTAAAGAGCTTTTGTATGTGGTCAAAGAGTCTGATTGTTCTTAAGTTGATTATGGTATTTTATCGGAATGAAATGCGTTACGTTCGAAATTTGATTTCAGCTTTTAAGTGTAATAACAAGAGAACCAAGGGCTGGTGGCCTTCCATTTTCAAATTTTATTTTTACTAGCCAAGTAATTTTCTCAATAATGACATCGGAAAAGCGGTTTTACTGTTTTACATCCCTCCTGCTTTATTGTAAAAAAAGGAAAACAATTTATACTTTAGAAATGCCCTCAACAATTATTGAAACTGCTGTTTAAATGCACCAATGCAGGGGAATAAAATAAGCTGAATACCTTACATTTCCATTTTTAGATTTTTACAAACCATTCTGTCAGCGACTTTGTTTCTACGGATCTCCTCGTGTACTTCGATCTCGCGACATCAGTTCGAGAATAAAGCAAAAGACAGCGGAAATGTTTCATTCCGATTGGCATCGGACAACGGGTTATTTGTCGGCATCAATCAGCTTGCGAGTTGTTTCCAAACATTGCCTTTGTGTGGCGACTTTGATGACACAGTCATTCGATGGCGGCTTGTCCTTTTCTATTCTTTTTCGTACTTGTAAGAGCCCACCAACAAGAAAGGGTAGCGTGGTAGCTAAACATAGCACTTGTAACTATAGGGTTAGCTTAGGAGGTGGAGCTCTAAAGTGTACACGCTAACACACACACACACCGACAAGAAGGGAGTATGAACGAGGTAAAGCGAAATTTGAAAAGAAATAAGATTTAATGCGGTGAAAAAAAAAGAATATAGATGGAAATCAATGCAAAGTCCATTTCATCAATCGAAAAGGACATTGTCCTTTTCTAACCCAAAATTGAATCGGGGATAGTTTCAGTGTTGATTCCTATTCATCGTAACGTTTGCTTTTTCGCCAATTTTGTCGATTCTTTAGTGAAATTTTCCTGAAATATCTACCTGAGTGGGCGTTTTTTCTTTATGACAGACAAGTTTTGCGTTATTCTTAGTCTTTCTTTCGTTTTTCCCTTTTTTTTTTGTCTTCAAACCGTCTTCTTACTTCTCCCCCTATCTTAGTTACCCTGCCTACCTCTCCTCTTGGTTTCTAGTCACGGCCATAGCAATCATGGCGGCACCGTTTGTAACCCTCCCCCCTTTTTTTTCTTTCATTTTTCGTTTCACCTTGAATTTGGTTTTTTCTCTCCACGAAACTGATCTCTTTCTAGGGAAGGGGAAAGGATCCTCGGCAAAGGGTATGGGTTATCTAAAGCAAACTGCGATAAGCGGGCAAACAGAACTGAAATTCGTTCAATTTGACCTTTTTTGTTATTTCATTTTGTTTGATTACTTTCGGACGAAAGGGGAAAATAAAAGAAGAGTTTGACGTACCAGTATAGATTTATTAGGGATGGAAAATGAAATTTCAAGATCAAAGTCGTAAGAGACGTACGCGGTAACATATCTGAAGTGTTCGATTGCAATACTCACTTCCTGTTGCCATTTCGTTTGATTTACGATTACGTAACATGTTGCAGGGCTAACACACGTGCTTTCGAATATGATGCCCAACACCACAGAACACACACAACTTTAATTACTCCAAAATGCGTAAACAATTGAAGCTATTTGAAGGTGTTTGGCTGATACCCAAAATAATACACTGGTGTTGATATATTCTCAAAATTTGAAATAGCAGCTGGTCCTCGCCTTTTTTTTTTGTTCTCAATAGATTCCATTTCTTTTATTCGTATTGTTTGGCATTCGACTCGGAAGATTCAAATACAAAAGCCGGCGAATTTTTGTTTGGGCAGCCCACCTTGGTCGGCCTCAAAACAACAACGGCTCATCATTTTTTGCTATTATTATCAATTTACCTTCACGGCTTCCACAGACAATCAAATTTGAACTTATTTGTGTATTCATTTTTCTTTTAAGAACGATAATTTTCAGCAGAAAAAGCTCAGACAATAAAGTCCGGTTCTCGAGTGTTGCATGGCGCCTCGTAAAAACCTGACGGCCAGTGAATAATAATGCGTCGTTGGTTCGCTTCAATGCAGCACAATAGATTAAGGTAATATCGCACGGTCATTCCTATCTAACAAGAAGTAAAAAAAAAAAGAAAAACGGAGGGGGTTGCAACCGATGACAAGAGGGGGTGACGTCGGTCTCTGTGAGCCATTGGCAACGCTAGTGTCGCCTGCCAGACTGTCACAGCAACACGGCAGAGGTCAAATTTATTGTTCCTTCCGACACAGGTGGACATAGTCCGCCAACGACATTGACTGTACCCTGTACATGTTTATTGCGTAAAAAAGCAGCACCTGTGCGTAATGAAAATAGATTCCAGCAAATCAATGAATATTGCATTCCTAGAATTCTACTGTGACTGGTGACCTATTTCTTTTTTACGAAGAAGGGTCTGGAATAGGAAATATTATCCACGCTTGTCGTTTAATGGCGATTGGGTTGATTTATATCAGCGGTGCATCAACTGTATTGATTTACCATAGGAAGAGGCAACTGTGCATGCGATTCGATTACAGCATCCCCCACAGAGCTACCGCATTTCTTCAGAAAAAGGAAAGATTCATAAACTGGTAAATTGTCAACGATCTCAGGATAATACGCCATGAATTTATGGCTATCCGGGAAGTGAAAATGAGAATAGAATAAGTTATTTACTACACCAGTGCAGGCCGATAGACACGTTTGAAAAAAAAAAAGGTTTAGCAGGTGTAGAGGTCCAAATACCCGGGAAAGAACAGTGATGAATAGCTTGAAGAGCCCTTACCCTAAATTTTCGCGGGCTCGTGAATATTCATGAGTCAGATGAGTCACCTATAATGGCTCAATTCCATGAGGCAATGACTCATTAGGGAATGGTACACAACTCGCACAAAATGATTTGAAAGCTCAAAATCAAACCAGCGATTATTTAAATTCTGATAATTCAAATCGTTTTTTTTAAGCAACATTTATTTGAAACCCTGTCCTCGAATCGAGCAAGTCCAACGATCCATGCTAAACAGTGTATCTTATCAAGTGATCAATGAGTGAGCCGTTGTTTGCCACAGATGACTCATTCATCAATCGACCTGTTGCAGTTTATTTGGTTAAGACACCCATCAATAACCCAACTGGACATGTGGGACGAAACAAGTGGTAAAGGATGGTCAGTAGGCCTGTCCTGGTTACAAACCTCATGCATCGCTATCCCTTGATCTAGCCATTCAAACAACCCC
The DNA here is from genome assembly GCF_022539665.2 of Daphnia carinata. Taxonomy (NCBI): domain Eukaryota; kingdom Metazoa; phylum Arthropoda; class Branchiopoda; order Diplostraca; family Daphniidae; genus Daphnia; species Daphnia carinata. The sequence continues at coordinate 4,159,645 of NC_081340.1, read as the reverse complement.
CAGTTTTGAATGTGCAAGATGAACTCGACATATTTAAAAGTGCCAAAGTCTATCGAACATGCAAATTTAAGGAATGCATAGTGAATGCAGCCTGCATAGAAGTGATGTGTGTCACTATGATTTTGAATCATTTCGCTTGTATATACTAGCCTATAAGGAGAATCTCTCTTATCCACATTGTATAGATGTTGAGGGAAAACAATAGACGATTGAAATTTCAAAAGACGTGCGTCTCCCGTGGAGATTGTTGTTCTCTGATTTGTCTTGAATTCGTCCAGTTTGATTTATTTTGTGGGGCCAGGGTGAAAGTTGGATGGGATTCAGAGTGGATTTCAGGGTAACTCGGTGGTTTGATTCCCGCTGAGGGGCTCCCGAGTTCCGAAGAATCTCAGCTCTAAGAAAACAGATTAACTCAGCGGGGACGCCATTGTTTTTCAATTGGGTCCGGGCGTAGTTCCAGAAGTAAAGAAATCTATGCAATAATACGAACCTTTCATCAAAAAAAGCGATGACAGATCATTACCATCTGTTACCTCTAGACTTACAATAGAAGGTAAAAATCAAATATGACATGGAATTCCAACTACTATGCAAATGACTTGATCCATCGTTCGTCTGGGAAAGTTGGCTGTTAAGCCATGAAGCCAATGCTCAGCTTTCTTTTTATTTCTAAACTTTAATGTCTTTCATTTCTCTTTCTTCTATTATCGGTGATTTTTATTACATGACTTCCGCCTATGGACGCACTTCGTGTGTGGCGTGCGTGTGCCCAGACTTGGCCGGGCGCGTGAAGCTGCGGAGTATCTAAAAAAAAACTAGTAGAAGTACTTACGCTGAAGAACCTTGAAAAAGTAGGGCAAAACTGGGGTTTGTTGTCTAATTAGGAGGCGATAAAAATTATAAGGCCGCGCTCGATTTAATAACAGTAGAGTCTTGCGTGGACTGGACACAAAAGCTGCCGAAAAGAACAATAAGAGGACCTCCTACTTTCTTGTCCTCTCGCCGTCCAGTTAGTCTAGGCTTCATTATCATTATTGACCAAAGTGAAGATAGTTAACTAGCTCGCAATGGATTGTGGCCGCCACTGCCCGTTTTCTCTTGCTCGTGTGTGTTATGGCCTTTCGCCCCGGCCCCCTCCACTGTTGATCTACTTCAGTAAGAACGGGGGCCTCATAATAACCTCCTTCATGTTGTTACCCTCCTTCAATTCACCGTGTTTGTATGTTCTTTCTAAATTGTAGAAATGTTTTTTTTTTGGCGTCCCTTGGATGATGACGCCCTGTTTTACAAGTTACGTGTGTGTGTGTGTGTGTGTACACATCAAAGTATCCCACCGTGCAATCATAGCAGCCCCCCACCAAAACAAGTGGATCGCCCACTGAGTAAAA